>NW_019384842.1:139165-240279 GCF_000671375.1 Centruroides sculpturatus
GCTTATGATTTTATCTTGTCCTGATACTGGCCTTAGTACCATAATTAATGCTTTTGCCGCTAGATTCACGTTTTAATAATAAAAATAATCACAAGTGAAGCAGAAATTTTAAAATTTTAAAAAGGTGAACTAAAGTGATTTTATCTCAAAAATATTCTGAGTAACATATAAGTATAACTTCGAACACTATGTACAAAGAAAAATTATAATTTTTTGATTGCAATTATATTGTCAGTAGTAAGAAAATAAAATGAAGTATTGTCCATTGTACTTATACGATCCTATTTTCTCTTCCGTAAAAGTATTTGGAATAGATTTACTGGATTCCTGCGAATGTCTCGAGCGGAAAAACAAGACAAAAAGAAAATGTTATCTGTCCACGTGTTTTAAATTTTATGCAAATTTCCTGGAAGTATATCTCTGGCTGAAAGCGCTCGAATTTTTTCTGCAGATTCTAAGACCAGACTATTATTGTTTTCGATTAATAAAAATATATAAGGAACATTCGACTCTAGCTTCGTTAACTCTTCTATTTATTGCAGTGTATATTGCACTACAGTTTAGCATTGTCAAAAGGAAATCATTAGATTTGCATTACTCGAAATTTAATTACGAAGAAGAATACAAAATTGCAAATCGTATTCAAATGTCATTAGTTGCAAGCTTGTCTTTGGTATTTTCGGCGTGGTTACTAATGTGTTTAACATCCACGTTAGTACTATACACCGAGATAAAGATACAACGCGGAAGCGATTTTGAAGCTACCACATGTTCTATTAATCATACAATATGGCTTCTGTATGTAGTAGGACATATCGCATCTCTCCTATTAATTTCTGGTTTATGTATATTTGTATGGTCGAAAAGATTTGCGAATTTATCTCAAGAATTAAAAGAGACAAACATTCGAATGGGATTGTTGAAAAATCGATTACAAATCATTATGGAAAAACACACGGAATTGTGGGAAACTTACCAAATGATCAACGAAAGCTTTTATTGTCTGATTCCTTTAATTTATACTCATTTCCTCTATATTACCTGCTTCTTTACTTATGGAACTATATTTGGGCAAATGAAATTCAATATTCGAATATTTACTGGAATTTGTTCTTTAATGTACGGTTTCGGTCTTATTCTTATAGCCTGGTTATTATCAATTGCAGTGAGATTAGTAAGTATTTCAAAGAATATTTTGAAAAGTAAAAAAGTAGCTTTGAAATTAATGACTTAAAAACCATTTAACATTTTTGCGTATTTCTTTAATAAAGAAACAAAATTCTATAAGAAACTCGTAATCAATATTGTTAGATCGGAACTATGCTATTGAAATAACTTTTGTAGAAACTGTTTTTAATTATTTAAGTAAAATGTAATTGGGTGTAATGTAAACATTGGCAAACAAGTAAACGCGCCTGAAAAGCCGCATGAAAGCAATCAACGTCAGTAAGAGCCGATGTTGTAATAACACATCACAACATTTAATATTTTATATAGCAGCAATGTAATTTGAGAAACATAAGGTAAAACATTTTGTTTGTCAACTTCAGGGACGGGTGTTCAAGCATTGCATTGTCCATTAGAATTACAATAATCAGCATTTTCGGAATTTGCATAAATTTACGAGTCGGGAAATAAGAAAGGCAACAAGAAAGGCAACTGCCTTCTCAATTCGAAGAAGAAAATTTTTACGAGTTGCGAAGCTTTCCACGCAAAATCGTTTAAATATGTTTCGTAAAAGTAATGTGTTTTTACTGAAAGCATACATTTAATTAATTATTTACAATAATTTCTTATGACGATTATTTCTTAAACATCTTTTAAAACTTGCATGATACTGTAAATGTGTTCATTATTTTATGATTACCTTAAAATTTTAGATCTACGACGATTACAGTTCCATTGTAAGACTATGTTCTGCTGATCTGTCTCCAGAATTCAAGTTTAAGGTGACTTTATACACTTCATTAGTATTTCATGGTAGGACTAAAATAATACGAAGTTTATAATAATAATTTATCTTTGTGCATAGATAACTGGTTTCATGAAAAGATTTAAGAACATGCCTATGGGAATTTCTGTTGCCGATTTCTTCTTTATAAAGAGAAACTTTTTGATAAGAGTAAGTAGATTTACTATAATTGTTTAATAGATTTTCACTAAATAACTTTCTTGTTGTTGTAGGTGGTGAGCGCATTGTATTCCATTTTCTCCTCTTTGGTAGAATTGAGTGGAGTGATGGCAAAAAACAAGAAATGTTCAAGCAGCCTTTCTGTATTTAATAATACTAATTATTAGTTCTCATTTATGGGTTACTAAGGTTTTAAAATAGTTTTCACAGGGTGTCGCATTACCAAACATTCCAGGCTATTTAGAATTCTGTCCATAAGTGAGCGACGAGTAGATAAAATCGTAGGTTCGGGACTCGCCAACCGGCTGGCCAAGATTTGTTTTGGGTTAGGTTCACATTACCAACACTGAAATAGAGTGTAGTTTCTCATAAAGGTAGTAATGGGGACATTCCTTTTCGCGGGATCGCCAATGTTTCGCGTTGCCGTAAGCAAATCAGAGGCAGATGCTGGAATTTCATTTAGTGGGTGCGCTTCATATCAATATCTATATCCTCTGCACTGTAGTTGTATTATGGAAAACTCTTTTCTACTTGAAATTTGAAGATTTCAGGGAGTGAGTACGCACACTCCGCACTCCACTGAATCCTATGTGCTGGATTGCCGAACTGTCAAGGGGAAAGCCTACTGCTCTGGGGAGCCAGGATCGAATCTGGACAGATCGAAAAATCGCTAGAAATTTTTCGGAAGATCGTCCTGAAGGAGTTTTAAAAATTTTGGACTCGTCCAGCAAATGAATCAAAGGTTATTGGAATTTATACTAAACTAGCAGATGAGCTTAGCGTTGCTCGGACAAAAAAATAACAGCAGCAAAGATTAAGATTGTTTCGTACTTTTAACTCTATATTATATTATAGTACAGTATTTAATTTATATTTACAAAGGTTATCTTACGTAAGAGTTTATCATACCGAGTGCCGAATTCAACACATTTTAAAAATCGTGTACAGTAGAGGAATAAAAATTTTTTAATAATCTATGTTAGATTGGTCATTCGGTGTGATAAACCCTTATATACGGTAACTTTTATAGTTATATAATTGATCTTACCCTTTTTACAGCGTGCAAAAATTAAGTTTTTCCTTTTCTCAGAGTTATTAGAAAATTTTTAGCCGAGTTTAAAAGTATGTTCGATTTCCCTTAAAAACTCATAAGCAAAAAAGTATATAAAATAGTACAGTAAAGCAGAGTTCTTCAGAATAATCCATAATTGTTTCTTTCACCCCCTCGGGAAAAATTTCCAAAATTTCTTCTTAGTATGCATTCTCATGACACACTCTAATTGTGTACCAAATTTCAACTTTCAACTCCTGATCGTTTGGAGTTCTGCGCTTATTATTATTATTATTATCAACCCATCTGCATTATATTATAAGGTTTAAAAATAGCCATTTGATAAATTTTACGATTAGCACATAAGACATTTCGAGTGACATTCGAAAATGATTTGTTTACGGAAACAATTATACCTTGTTGTATTGCTAATTTTTTAAATTTACTTGGAGCATATAAATATTTTTCTTTCAAAGTAATTCACTGCCATCTGGAAATAGTAGCGAATTCAGGTGAGAGAGAGAATTGTAATCTTACTTTCAGTATTATTTTATGGGATCACGTACCTATTTGAGATTGGACATTGTCCGAAGGGAGGTTATGTGGTCCAGGCAAGGGTTTTGCAGTGTGAAGTTAACAAAGTGCAAAATGTACTAGTTTTCAGCTAATCGTATTCGGTAATATTTGTAAATGGTCATATTCTATTGGAATATTCGTTTTTTATTGGAAAACACGGGTCATAGCTGCAAATTTTATTTATCTTGTGTGTATTTTGAAATTATTGTTTACACATTGCCACGCTTTTACTGTTCATATTTGTGACTTCTATGTAAAGAAATTTGATGGTTGTATTTAACATTAGACGTGTAACTGAGCTGTACTATAAAGCATAATGATATATAAAAATAAAAGTAGTAAGTGAGCCAGACGTGATTCGAACACGCAACCTTCTGATCTGGAGTCAGACGCGCTACCATTGCGCCACCGGCTCCTGTTTCACGTTAGTTTCTTTTATCACATTGAATGATGAACCGAAATTTTGTAAATTTGTACAATTATCATCAACGATGAACATACTTAACCATAATGAAATGTTAGCTATTTAAAAACGAAAGATTTCATCGATTTCGTTTAAGTTGCATTTATATTTTGGCAAATAACGCAAAAGTAAGATCTTTAAACAAGGTCAAGACACCATACTGTGATAGATCATGGCGATTGCAATGTTGGATCCCTTTTTTTGTGTACGGTGTTTCTAGAACGAAGCTGACTGTTTCTTTTCATCTCAATTAGTTGGATTTTATGTTATATATATATATATATATATATATTAAAAATGATTTGTTATTCAGCACCGAACTATACAAATTCGACAGCCAAAGGTATAAGATTGTTTCGTTTTCCATCGTAGAAATCAAGGAGAGTGGATTTTAAGAGTTGATTTAAGTAATGGTTTATTAATGATTAATATAACCAGGAACCAGATTTATTAGAATTGAATAATAAATTTTCATCGTGAATAATTGAACAAATGCTGCCTTACAGATTTTTGTCCCAAGGTGACATTTTATTGTTTGATAATGTACTCAACTTTCTTAATGTACATTTGGAAAAAACATGATCTACTTACATTTTAGAAGCTTTCTTAAACAAATTTTTTAGGACATTAATTAAACACTGCTTTTTCAGATGTAAAAAAAATATTTATCACAGAAACACATAAGAAATTAATTGTTATTGTGAAGATTTCTGCCATATGAGATTTGTAATATAATATTTTAATAAATGATTACTTGCTTAGAAAACTACATAAAATTATTATCCTCTTCTAGTTGATGTTTTCCTTTACCAGGAACATCAGCCATACAAGACTGCTTGAATTTACTCAATAATAAAACTTCAACTGAAATTTAGTTTGTATTTCATAATTATTATTGCTTTTATAAATTAATATTTTGATACAAATAATGCTATTTTCTGCATATACTATCATTCAGTATGAGCATGTTGCATTTTCTGAAGTAACAGTTTTAGTGAAATTTTAAAATACAGTATCAGGTTACTAATAGAGATTTCTTTTAAAAATTTTATATTGTTAGACGAAAACAAAAATCCAGCATATAATAAACTGTTTTAATATTTAACACTTATTATAAAATGTTTGCAGTATGCATCATTAGTGGTTTTAAATTACATATATTAAAACATGATTCTCAGATCAGTGCTAGTATATAGACTGTTCGTGGTAGTTTTGTGACAGGTTGTATATCATCATTATGTAACTTATTAAACAGAATAAGATTTATTGAAGATAATAAATGTTATTTGTTGTTTGTGTACTGAAAATACACTTTAAAATTTAAAATAAAATATAGTAATTGATATTAAAACTTTCAGTCTTTTAAATTAATTTCATAATAATTCAAGAGTAATGTAACAGTACAAATTGCACATTATTAAAGAATTATTTATTAGAATCATTTTAAACTTGAAATTTATATATTTCTATTTGTTCGTATCGTCTACTGTTTAATAATTTTTTATATACTTATTTAATTCTCTATAAAAATAAATTAATTTAGTTTATATGCATAAGAAAGTTCCTAAATAATGGAAATTATCATCTCTTTCAAACACTTTTGAAAGTTACTTTTTTTTAACAAATATCTCCAAATTTCTTCTCTAATTTTGCATATCAAAACTAAATAATTNTATTTTTAATTTATTTAATTTAAAATATATGCTCTCCACCTCAAATTAGTATTGGCTTGCCCCTGTACATCATATCATACTTTTCTTTTAACAATAAAGTCGTGCTGCCCATGTATATAACACCTCTCAGAAAAAAAAATGTTTGAATTGAAATAACATGACTTCCAGTTGGCAGCGGTGAATATAGAAAGACAGACGCACAAAAAGACAAACGACAGTGAAAATTTACAAATCTACAATTTTTTCAAATTGCGGCTCAATAANATGTAAAAAAAATATTTATCACAGAAACACATAAGAAATTAATTGTTATTGTGAAGATTTCTGCCATATGAGATTTGTAATATAATATTTTAATAAATGATTACTTGCTTAGAAAACTACATAAAATTATTATCCTCTTCTAGTTGATGTTTTCCTTTACCAGGAACATCAGCCATACAAGACTGCTTGAATTTACTCAATAATAAAACTTCAACTGAAATTTAGTTTGTATTTCATAATTATTATTGCTTTTATAAATTAATATTTTGATACAAATAATGCTATTTTCTGCATATACTATCATTCAGTATGAGCATGTTGCATTTTCTGAAGTAACAGTTTTAGTGAAATTTTAAAATACAGTATCAGGTTACTAATAGAGATTTCTTTTAAAAATTTTATATTGTTAGACGAAAACAAAAATCCAGCATATAATAAACTGTTTTAATATTTAACACTTATTATAAAATGTTTGCAGTATGCATCATTAGTGGTTTTAAATTACATATATTAAAACATGATTCTCAGATCAGTGCTAGTATATAGACTGTTCGTGGTAGTTTTGTGACAGGTTGTATATCATCATTATGTAACTTATTAAACAGAATAAGATTTATTGAAGATAATAAATGTTATTTGTTGTTTGTGTACTGAAAATACACTTTAAAATTTAAAATAAAATATAGTAATTGATATTAAAACTTTCAGTCTTTTAAATTAATTTCATAATAATTCAAGAGTAATGTAACAGTACAAATTGCACATTATTAAAGAATTATTTATTAGAATCATTTTAAACTTGAAATTTATATATTTCTATTTGTTCGTATCGTCTACTGTTTAATAATTTTTTATAAATATACTTATTTAATTCTCTATAAAAATAAATTAATTTAGTTTATATGCATAAGAAAGTTCCTAAATAATGGAAATTATCATCTCTTTCAAACACTTTTGAAAGTTACTTTTTTTTAACAAATATCTCCAAATTTCTTCTCTAATTTTGCATATCAAAACTAAATAATTTTATACTCATACTTTATTATATGAACCATTCACATAGCCTTTTATTTTGAAACCTATCTTATTAAAGCCTTTAATTGTGTGTCAGAGTAACCTCTAAATGAAGACTCTTTGAAATTATAAAAGGAATCCCCTGGCTCAAACTCAAAAGAATGTGTAATTTACTGCACATACATACATAGCATTAAGCATGAAATATATACCATGACCTTGGAATTGTGAATCCAAAATAGCAGCTCCATAGGAAACATTGGTGTCCTTACCTTGTTCGTTATGTACCTTGTGTAAAAGAATCTGTTGAAGCAACACAATGCAGCTATTTTTTAAATTTATTTCTAAATTTGTTCCAGTAAATTTAAAATACAGGCGCATCATGTCACTTCTGCAATGTTTTTAAAAAAGACACAAGGGGGTAGATTTCTAAAATTCAGGTTTATCATCATTCAAGTATGACAAGAGAAACAATCTGAAAACAAGTCTGTGGCATGTTGACTAAAATGGCTCAGGACATCCCATTATCCAATGAGAGTTAACCATCTATGCAACTTGTCATTTAAAGATGTTACTGCTCACCACTGTTTTGATGGACAGTATAGGCTACTTAATCTGTCGTCTTGCTATGATTACTAGCTTTTCAAAAGTACACAGTATTTTAAAGTGCAGCCCGTAATGCTTGTTCTACATTGTAATCTACAGGAAAATATGTAAATTATTAATTGTAAGAACAAAAAATATGAAATGTTTCTTAACTGTAAGCATCTGAGTGTCATTTATCACAAATGCAGATAAAAATTATTTTGATTATATTAAATTCATGGATTTAATCATAAATTGAATTTATTTACTTATTATTACATATATTTTACCAAATATATTTTTTTCTATTAACAAAAAAAAATATGACAGGTATTCATGGTAATAAAGGTCACATAGGTAATACATGTGACTATTTACATACATCAATCAATACAATTGCATAAGTCTGGAAAGTACAATCAACTTAATCCCAAATGGTGTTGAAGTATCCAAATACAAGATAAAATCTTTCATCTTCAATTTTTTCCATTCTCAAAAACTGACTCAAACTGAAAACAAAGAAAACGATATCAGTATTTTTTTAATATATAAAAATAGAACATATTTATCATTTAAAATACATCAGTGTAACTATGACATTTCCTGCCACAAAAGAAAAACTTTGTCCAGGTCAAATAAATCATCACATTCTAATATTTGAAGAAAGCATTCAATTTCACAGACATCAACTACAGATCGTTTGTAAATCAAATCTAGCCAATGCACAATTCTGTCATTTCTAATACTTTTGAAATTAATATATTGGGTTGTTCAGAAAGTAAGTTTGTTTTTTTCCCGTGGGAAAAAAACAATATTTTTGTAATAAATAAATGTTTTATTGAATTATATATCGACCATTTTGGTCAAATACCTGTTGTCATCGTTTCTGGTAGCAACATGATTTCACATTCATAAAAGTTTTTATCATTGCTTACAAAAAACTGATCCAAGTGATTTTTGACATTGTCATTTCAAGTAAATGTCTTTGTATAGACCTGAACAAGTAATAATCAGTGTGCGCTGGATCTGGCAAATATGGTTAGAGTGATAGCATGTCCTATCCAAGTTATAACAGTTTCTGACCAGTTACCAAACTTGTGTGAAATTTGACATTATCGTGGTAATACACTACACCTGTTTTGTTGATCAATTCTGGATGCCTTTTCTGTTTTATGATATTACTCAATTTGTTTATTCGATGGCAGTACACTTTCGAATCAATTGTTAAATTGCCTGGTAAAAGCTCCAAAAAAATTTCCTTAATATCCCACCAAACAGAGCATCTCTCTTTAAGAGCACATGGAACCCATATATTGAGCTTTGAAACTAAACCAATTTGTTTCAAGTAATCATAAACAGTTCAATTTGACAAATTTAATCTCTTAGTGATTTCACGTGCTGTTATTCCACAGTTTGCTTCAATCGGTGCCTTTATTTTGTTTTCATTGGCTTCAAATGGCCACCCAGAAAGTGGTGCATCTTGCACAAAGATACACCACGTTCTGGATGAGCATTTGAAGCCAATGAAAAAACTTTGAAACTGCCAGAACGAAATTTTGTAAACCAGTTTGGCAGTCGTTTGTCAACCCATCATCTCCATACATATACCACAATTTTTTCCTTGCTTGAACAGGCATTTTGATTTTTTGGTAATAAAAAAGCAAAATATGCCGAAAATGATGCTTTCGATCTTCTATGTTTGATGGGACACAAAAAATAAACAATTGCACAAAATCAAACAAAATTTTTTACAAATAAGCCTTAAAATGCTAGCTGTCAATATATATATATAGATAATATGGTTTAGAATGAAAATGGAGAGAAACATATGACTAATCCGTCTAGGGGTAAAAAAAAAACAAACTTACTTTCCAAACAACCTAATAATAACAAATAATCAAAGTTTTGGCTTGGAGATATAGGGCCTGGAAAGTTCATTCCATTTAGAAAAAATTTTCATGGGCATTAAAAATATTGTCCTTCCCGTTGCAACGTAATTTTATTGTATCATTTAAGAAATGTATGCACACTACTGTAGTATACTTTGTTCGTGTAAAGTTTTGAACTAATCAACAATCTATGAAAGGTTATGGGCCCAGAATATGACAAATTCTAAATTCTATGAAAGTCCTGTGATTAGGTTTTAAATTCATTTAGTGAGTTTTTGAATAAGAACAAAAAATGTGACAAGATGCAACAATTCAGATGATGATAACTATTGAATAACTGGAAGGATCCTCCAATTCATTTTTGTGGCAATTTAACATGAAAATGTTATTAATGAAAGATTTGTGGATGTCAATAGAATCACTACTAACAGACAAAAAAGTTACAAAAAACAAAGTTATGACCAGCATCCTGTAGAAACAATTACACTTTCCATTCAAGACTAATGAAGTCTTCCATGACATGAGACACATTTGCAAATCTCTAAGCGAATAAGGGTATGAAACAAAGAGTATAAACTAAATAAAGATGAAAAAATGCAGTGTTTAAATTTGTCACACTTAACTTAATAGTGTTTGAGCAACAAAGGATAAGAGATACCCTATGGAAATTAGCATTAGGAGATCCCAAAATTAGCAAGACATTTGGAGGCATTTATTCGTCGGATTTACTACCTCAAAAAATCAGAAAGAAGAAAGGATTTATAGTTAATACCAATAACAGTCTAAAGCCAGGTCAGCATTGGATAGCAATTTTTTTTCAAGATTCTACATGCTTCTACTTTGACTCATATGGTTTACCTCCGAAAATTCTATCAATCATAAAATTTATTTGTCGAAATTTGAATAATTTATGTTGGAATCAAAACACTTTATAACCACTGTATAGTTTTACTTGTGGATAATTTTGTCTGTATTTTCTCTATAAAATATCAAGAAATCAAGATATAAAAATATTACAGCCTAATACTAAAATATTCAATGAAGATTTTGTAATAAGATTTATACGTACTTATTTCCATTTGGGTGAATTCCCATCCAATATAAAAATTAAATGCAATCAATGTAGCAATAGTTCACTCAAATAAAAAGTCTATTCTTTTAAAAACTAAAAAAAGTGTTTTTATTGAATCTGAAAAGAAAAAAACTAATATTAAATTAAACCGCATATATCCAAAAACCGTAGAAATATTTTTTCTTACCATTTTTTTTAATCAACTGTATCCAATGATACTAGAAATAAAAAAATCCTTACCAACTTCAAATAAAATAATCACTTTGTCATTTACTCTTACTACCACCCAATCCCTAGAAACACTATATAAAATTCCGTAATATTCAGAAGTTTTAATTTTTTTCATGATATCTTTATCTATTAAAGTATAAGTTGTATTTAAAATATATATATATATTTTTTCAATTTTATTAATTCTTTGAGGTTTTAATAAGATCGATGGAACATACTGAAAAATATAAATATTTTCCCACACCCATTCTTCGTCCGGATAATCTACAAATTAAAATTTAAAAAAAGTAATTTTTTACTAAAAAAAATACGAGAAGCTTCTACAAATTAAAATTTAAAAAAAATATTTTGTTTACTAAAATATAAAAAAATAATTACCTNCAGATAATTATTAATTAAAAATCAGGAAAAATTTCTCATCAAATAGTAATCAGGCGAAAGATGGTTAAAAAATAATCATCACAATATCAATTATTTAAATGACATGGTAAATTGTATAAGCTTACCATTTTGAGCCACTCTTCATTTAATATTTCATATCCTGTATAAAATTTTTTTCTTATTTGTAAAATGTAATAAATAATTGTTTGGATTTCTAATAATGCCGAACTCATTTTTTTGAAGACAACAGTGGCATGCCGTCATTGGAAGCGGTGGATGCGTCGCTTCCCTTGTATTTCTAAAAAATAAATACATATTAATTTTAATTATATGAAAATAATCACCCAATATTTTATTATAACTGCATTATGTATCTCATTACAAATTTCTATACTACACATGAAAAAAAAATAAGATTGCTATTGTATATTCAAATATTAGTGGCAGAGTGGAAGCGCTGTATTGTCAGCATCCAAACAGCCAGATTCGTGCATTCGCAAAACAAAGCACCAACCTCACCCGGTTTAGCCAGTGGAAGCCTACGACCTTGGGTTGATGCTACACAAATAAAGCTTCCAATTCTATCTGGAACCGATTCTGGGCTGTTAGCCACCCGCCTGCTAGATATTTAGCCGCCCTCGCCCAATTAATTGAGTCGCGAGTAGATTTATAACTTAACCCAACCGATAAGAATTTACCTGTATGTTTTTATGACAGTTTTCTGTATAGTTGACAGGAGTTAAAAAAATCCATTAAAATATTTAATATTTTTATTCTGCTCTCCAATTTTATATTACTCACAGATTTCAATGTTAAACCAGTGATATTAGATTTCGTATATCCCATGTTTAAGGTGATTCTTGTACAATGTTAAAAAATTAACTGTTACTTTGACAGCATCATTTACAACTAAATTTAATAAATGAGAAAGATGCATGAGGTACAGAAAAATCTCTTGAATTTATTTTCCTTACATTTACGATTTATATATCCTTTTGTCATAAAAATTTGTCTTTCCACTTTTTTCCTGAGACTACAAATATTCAAGTACAAAGTAACTGGTTTCAACTTAATTATTTAACTACTACTAAAGTAAAAATAAGCGATTAGGGAATTGGGGACATAAACAAAACCCTGATGGAGCGAATTTTACTTAAACAAAAGCTTAACCGAACCATCTCTAGCCAAGTACAGTGGAGACTGATTTCTTTGTATTATTAATGTAATAAAGACAAAAATTTTACCAGTTCAATGAGAGTGACCAACAAGTTGTAAATTTTGGAAATTTCCGTGGACACCTGTTCCTAAAATGAATTAGTTAGAAAACAAACGGACAATCTATTAAGTTTAACATATTTAGACTTTTACAGCTACGGTGAGAAACGTTTAAAATCTACAACAGCCCTGTCGTGTCCTTTCAGATATACTAGTGGTACGACAAAAGCAGTATTTGACATTGACCGGTGTACTTTTGTATACTAATTCTTTACTTTTTGGTTTTAGTAATTATCCTCTTAGTATTCCCAAACATTCGATCCACCGCCCCCTTTGGTCCATAAAGTTCTACCCAACACCCCCTAACCCATTTAAGTTTAAATTTGTAAGTTTAAATTTGGTAAAACTGCAAATTTACTATTATACCAAAATCATTATTTTTTTAATTCGAAATTTCAACAGACTTTTACACGAAAAACAAAAGTCTCTTTATTACTATTGTAAAAATTGTTTAAACGGATTTCAACGTGAATCGAGTTTAAATTTACATAAAGAAATATGTACAAATTTCAGAGACTATCTGTTCCTAGTATCGAAAATTCCATTCTTAAATTTAACGAATTTCATAAGATGCTTAAGCATCCTGTTGTCATTTTTTGCGACTTCGAATGTTTAAAAGAAACAGTTTGTAACGCAATGCAATCAACAGATACCAGTTTCAGTACTATTACACAAATTCATAAACTGATTTGTTACGCGTTGGTCATATTAGATAAAAACGAAACAATTATCTATTCTAAATTTTATTGCGGGTTAGACGTTATAGACAATTTTTTAGAAACTTTAAAACATCAATCATAACGTCTTATTAAAGAAGTAAAATTGAATATTCCATTAGATCCTCAAACAATTCCAAATTCTATTAATCGAGATAAATGTAATATTTGTGGAAAAAAGTTTTCCCCTAATGATGTAAGTGTAATTGATCATAATCATTTAGATGGAACGTTTCGACAGGTAGCGTGTCAAGGATGTAATTTAAATTTAAATCTAAAACCTTTTATTCCCGTAGTTCTTCATAATTTTTCTGATTACGATTCGCATCTAATTTTAAAAGATATTTCTAAAAAGTATATATCCTCTCTTAGAATTATTCCTATCAATATGGAAAAATACACTACATATACTTTAGATCAGTGTTTTTCAACCTTCTTGAATACGCAACCCCTTTACAAGTTAAATTCTGGTGACCCCCCACGGCCATATTAAAACCATGTCAGCGATTTTAAAAACTACCAGTTGTAAACTACTATTCAAAAACACCTTCCACTCTGGAATACATTTTGGTCCCATTCTTAAGATATGAAGGAGCATTACCCCATGCCATTTATTGCTTGGCATACCAGTTGGACTCCATCACCATAATAGAAAGAAAAGATATAGTAATGAAAAAGAGATGGGGCACATGGAATCAAAGAGCTCTAGAAAAGGAAAAGGAAGATGATAAAATGGAGGATAACTACCAGGAAGTTCTATCACCACTAATAGAATGTGCAGCCAAGAAAGAGAAGCTTGGAGAGATCACATCACTCTCAGATTCACTGTCTTCAAAATTATCAATACTTAGATCAGTCTGAATCAGATATAACACCCAACAACCAGCCTAAATACTCTAAATTGTTTCCCCCTTTTAAAATTAATATTGTCTTAAATTCTCTTACCAAATGCAAGTTGAGAAATTTTAGCACTCCTACTTAATCCCATTTCTTGTTTTAAATTTTTTTTCTGAAAATAAAAATAAATTTCTATAATAAACCACCAAATACAAAGCTACAGATAATTATTAATTAAAAATCAGGAAAAATTTCTCATCAAATAGTAATCAGGCGAAAGATGGTTAAAAAATAATCATCACAATATCAATTATTTAAATGACATGGTAAATTGTATAAGCTTACCATTTTGAGTCCATACATGGTCTTTACACTGTGCTTCATATCTGAAAGAATGAATTTCAGTTTTAGAAAAAGGCATTTCTTGATTTACAGTTCTTAGTTACAATATTGTAAAGGCTGGTTCTCAGTAAGATGGAACCTGTGATAGTAAATGGCAAAGCCACGTAGTAGCTGTCACAGATCATGTATGGAGAAGTGCTGTGTACAACAGCAAATAAAAAAATTATGTATTGACCAATGCAAAATAATCATTTACACTAGTGGTTCCCAATTTTTTTTTTCATTAGCGTACCCCCGTGGCATTTCGAACTTCCCAACCAGCAACGCATGCACAAATCTCGCACTGCCTGTTTGTAGAGTGTGTCGCCACTGAATTTTATTTTGACTCGGTCCCAAGTACCTACAAGTTTGTTTTATGCACGCATAATTTGGGCACCTAATACTCTGTGCCAAATTACAACTTCTGACATGTACTCCTTCATACTTCTAAGCTGGTAACACACGGCAGGAAGTACAATTTTATTGACAAGACAGTCTTGTCAATAAAAAATTAATAAAAATACTAAATAATGAAAAAAATTACCACTTATAGAGAAAATCTGGAGAAACTAGCTATGTCCTTTTCCTTCCTACAGTAACAATAAAAAAATTTTTTTTCAAACAACACGTGGGGATATTGTTGAGAGATGATAATAACAGTAACATACCCCACCATCAAAAGTCCATAGCATAATCACTAATCACACATAATGGTATCCCCTAGCCCCACTACTATCATTGACTGCGCAACATTGTACAATCGGCAGCATAAGTTTTTATTTCTATTTTTGCATTTTGAAATGTATAATAAAGTTTGTGATTATTGCAACAAACATTTTTTACCTAATAATATTTTAATACTATTAAATTGTGATACATAATATATTATTTTTTCAGCCATAATAACTAACTTCTTTCTGTACCCCTAAACAACTTATCACATGCCCCGGGTTGGGAATCGCTGATTTACACTGATGTCAGTGAACACCAATCCAACCATCAACACACACCACATGGTTATGTCATTCAGCAGCATGCTGCAGTAATGAGACCAACACTGCAGCTTGTCATGGTAAGCCATCTTAAATGAGAACCAACCTCAAAACTAGTTTGGACATTGCAATAGGATTGTTTTATCCTTAGAGCTATATTTGCCAATCACCTAAAAGAATTAATTGTAAAAATATTACTTGGCACACGTTCTTTTAGTACACAATGCAATCTGGATAATCTGACTGTTCATTAGTTTGACACTTGTCAACTCTCACATTACTGGCATATTGCACTCACATAAGCTTCCCACTAATTCAAATTCCAGTCCCAGCAAATTTAGACACTTCCCACTATACCTGGCAAAATATCAAGCTCAAACTTGAATACAATGAGATTGTTAAGCTTGTCCAAACCAAAAAGATATAGCATCTTATAACACAATACTGTATAAATCTAAAAATCATCCCCATGAAATTTCCCACAAAAATAAAATACAATTTTTCAATAAATTTAGCAGAAATCTACCAACTTGGTAACACTATCAGATCAGTTTTAGTTTTCTAAAACTAAATAACATGACTACCCTAACGGTAATTGTTAAGCCATACACCAACATTTTCTCTTCATTTTATTTACAATAGACATACATGCTAGACATGCTCAAAACACAGAATATTTGAAGGCCGCTCGTTTAAAAAACTGTTATGAACAAAAAACGATACGGGAGCTAAATATAGTCTTCGTCATGATTAATATTTCAACATGAAAAAACAGATTATTCAGAAATCAGAATTCAAAGAAGCTCATAAATATAACTAACTGAAAGAAAGGATTCATACATGCTAGACATGTCCAAAACACACATAATATGAGGGGAAATTTAAAAAAATGCTATAAAACAAAAAAAAAAAAAAAACACCACAGGACTACTTACCAACTCTGCACTGTTCCAGTCGCCATTGCTTAAGCTTGTTTTCGTTGTGGAGTGGCATATTGTATGGCAGATGCATACGAAGAGTGTTACATGACATTTCTTGGTGCAAAATTGGTAAAATTTTACACAAAGTAGTCTAGCACCTTGAATTTTATCTATATGCATCGCCATAGTGGCAGTCGCAACGGACTCCTCCTGGACGGGAGCTGCCAGCAGGCAGCTGATTGTTTAACATCACTAGTTATCGATACATGTGTTCAAGAACTACCATGAATCAATAACTAGTGACGTTAAACAATCAACGACCTGCTGGCAGCTTCCCTCCAGGAGGAGTCCATCACAACTGCCACCATAACAGTGCACGTGGGTAAAATCTTACCAATTTACATTTATTATTGTTATTAACTCATGACCTGACAGCACTGAGAAATGTCACACGACACTTCTTAAGTGTCCTCCGTACAATGTGCCACTCCACAACAAAAACAAGCTTAAGCAAGGGCAGCTGGAATGGTGCAATCAGTAAATAGTCCTGATTTTATTTTATAGAGCTAGTGGAAGGAATGGTGAAACTAGATTGAGGCGCCTCTAGTGGCAACACCGGGTAACAGAATCAGGGCTACAAAGGCAGCACCAGTGTTGTTCCACCTAGTACTTTTGTACTAATCTAGTACCTTTTTACTTGTTCCAGTACCAAGATATCCAACACCATTTTCCTAGTACTGTTCATGAAATCATAACACCTTTCCTTTCAATTTAGAACCTTTCAAAACATTCATTTTTATTCTATATTTCTATTTTTTTTAACTTTATTTTGGCAGTAAATAGATGTTTTTATGGTACTTGTGAATCTTTATCCCAGATGGTGGCGCCGCCCTGGCGACCAACATCTCAACTAGTACTTGTATCCCCTCGAAACAAATTAACTCGGCCAGTTGACCTTTCAACAGACACGTGTTTTCCAAACCTTTGTGAGAAAGAAAAAAATGTCTTCATTATACGATTTGCCACGCACCGAAGAAGAATCTGTATTATTTTTTCAAGAAAAAGGTATTTTACATAGTGCTCGAATATGTAAAAATGGGCATGAAATGAAATTAAATATATCTAAAGGCGTTTGGAGATGCACCATAAGTAGCTGTGATGTAATGATAAGCATCCGTTCTAATAATTGGTTTAGCGGATCACGGATACCATTTTTAACGGCGGTAAGATTTATTTACCATTGGACGGAGGAAGTTACGTCTATAAAGTGGTGTCGAAAACATCTAAATATTTGCAACAAAACAACTATAGACTGGAATAGTTTTTTGAGGGAGGTATGTTTTTTACATTTGTTGAAACAACCGAACAGGCGAATAGGCGGTCCCGGAAAAATCGTGGAAATCGACGAAACGCTTTTCACAAGGCGAAAAAGCAACGCTGGATGGGTTCTTCCACAACAGTGGATATTCGGCGGAATATGCCGAAAAACTGGTGATTGTTTTCTCGTTCCAGTTCCTAATAGAGAAGCAACCACACTAATGACAAAAATCGTGGAGCACATTGAACAAGAATCAACAATTTATTCTGACTGTTGGCGAGCTTACAGGACGGATGAATTAGAAAGAGCAGGTTACAGTCATTTTACTGTAAACCATAAATATAATTTCGTTGATCCAACAACGGGTGCTCACACTCAAAACATTGGAAGACTGTGGGGCTCCGCTAAGTGGCGCAACAAAAAACAACGAGGCACGGCTCGCCATCATCTGGAGTCTTACCTTGCAGAGTTTATGTGGAAAAAGTCATTGGGACAA
Organism: Centruroides sculpturatus; assembly: GCF_000671375.1. Taxonomy (NCBI): domain Eukaryota; kingdom Metazoa; phylum Arthropoda; class Arachnida; order Scorpiones; family Buthidae; genus Centruroides; species Centruroides sculpturatus. The sequence goes on from NW_019384842.1 coordinate 157,431, forward strand.
GGAAATGCTTTTGAAAACATATTAAAAGCAATCGCGGAAATATGGCAGCCGCAAACTATATGCCAGTAATATGGAATTATGTAAACGGCTATGTAGACATGTAATATACTTTAAAATAAACGATAATTTAAACTAATTTAATTGTTTGTTAACTTTTTCTTAAAATTATTGCAAAGTTTTAATTAACAACGTTGAAATAACAAAACTAAGTTGATAANTATATATAATTAATATATAATTATATGTACAGTACCTAATTTATATATAATTATATGAACAGACGATACTAAACTCAATTTATCCGCCTAAACGTCCGTAGCGTGGCGCTACGGACGGCGGGAAAGTAGTTCGGCTGTCCGATGACGTTTTACGTATTATAGGAGTTATTTTTACCGTTGTTTACGGATACTGCCACAATTTTTATAGGAATCATAACTATAGGAAACGGTTTTATAGGGGGATCTACTGTAGTGTAGTAATTCTGACAAACTAAAATTCCAAGTCAGAGGCAATATTAACTGCAACTGGAAACGCCATTGATGCGCAAGAACACAAGACAACAGACCGATAAAATGGCAGCACCTCTCCAACACTGTACAAAGCAAGAGCGACATAGTTGTAAAGTACTATTTTATTTTTCCGCCCTCTACAACGATTATCGACACGACTATGTGCCGGAAATAGCCGTTACCTAATGGGTACTTTACACGAATTCGCATGAATGTGCCAGGCCTGGACTTTAAGCGTGCACCGAATTAAATAATGACAAAGTTAGTCAAAAAACAACCCAATATTTAATAAAAGTTCTAGTAATAAACTATATACAATATTTAGTAAAAATTCAAATAACAATTTATTCAATGAAAATCAATAAGAATCAATCTGACAAAACTCAAATCAATCTATTTTCTAACTTAATTCTATTCCCCTTTGGAATTTGACAAAATTCAAAGACTTAATTTATAAACAATACTTCTTATGAATTAAAGGTCCTAATCGTCACCTCAATATACTAGGAACCTTTTTCCTCAACTCTCAAGACTTTCTCTAATCGTCGATCNCTATATGCCAGTAATATGGAATTATGTAAACGGCTATGTAGACATGTAATATACTTTAAAATAAACGATAATTTAAACTAATTTAATTGTTTGTTAACTTTTTCTTAAAATTATTGCAAAGTTTTAATTAACAACGTTGAAATAACAAAACTAAGTTGATAACACGTGTGTTGGTAGGTTAGCCAGCCGAGTTAATTTGTTTCGAGGGGATACAGGTATTAGTTGAGATGTTGGTCGCCAGGGCGGCGCCACCATCTGGGATAAAGATTCACAAGTACCGTTTTTATTGTTTCCTTGTTCAAGTGCAGCAGTTGAACATATTTTTTTGCAATTAAATTTAATAAAAACTAAACTACAAAATCGGGTTCTTACCAATTACTGTTACAGTATTAGCAAAGGAGCTACTTGAAAGCAACGATAAAATGTTACACTTGGAAACCATCATTTGCTTCAACCATACAAAAACATTCTAGTGAGGAAGATTCTGATGATGATGGTCTTACCAGTGATTTTTCAATGTGATAAATTTAGTACCTTATTTTCATTTGATTGTTGCTGAGTTAAAATAGCATTCTCGCAATATATGAATTTATCTTGTATGAATTCTGTATGTTACATGTAACACTATATATGTATTAATAGAAACTTGATAAATTATAAATTTACATATAATTTATAAGTATATATTTAAATAATATATCCATATATTCAGCAGTTTACAATCAAAGTAATGCCTGCATTAGTCAATACAGTCACTTCTCAACTTACAACAAGGTTTGGTTCCCCAACTTCGTAGGTTAAGTCAAGAAGTGACTGTACTTACAAAACAGCCATCTTACACAAGCACATGCAAAGGGTAACTAACTGCAGAACAAAACTAAATATGATGCAATCAATTACCAGAAGCATGCAAGTTATATGTATATGATATATACTTGACAAAAAGTATAAAAAATTCATTTTTAAAAATTTTTTTGTTGTAAGTGCAAATGGTCATAAGTCGAGATGGTCATAACTCAAGAAGTGACTGGAGATCATCTTGACTTAATGTATTGATTCTGCACGTAGTCACATTGATATTTTTAAAAAAATACTATCGCATGTTACTGGTCAATTTTTTAAAGAAAACTTAGTATCATTTTTTGTTATCTAGTACTTGTTTTAGTACCTTTTTTTAGAAAGGCTTCAAACAACCCTGAGCAGCACGTGCTTCTCCTTTTTGGAACGAACAAATGTTTCTTAGAATGCAGTGCGGTTTTGGTGCAATCTCTACCGAAACCTTGAGAAAAAGTAATTTTAAAAAGAGGAGAGAAACCAATGTGGACACGTTTCCAAACTAATAGAAATTTCCTTGGACAAGAATACAGATCTAAACGTGAATCGAGGTTCAACTATCAACACTGGAGATGTTTCCCAAACCAGTGTTTCCAAGAAACTCTACCATGTTGAAATTAAGGTTTTTCTTTTTTCTTTCAATATTTGCATAGTTATCAATATGAGAATGAATGACATGCATTTACAATTAGAAACAAGTAATGATACAACACGATTCCATTTGTGTCATGTAACCAACTTTAAAAAACTGACATTTTAATTTTGGTTATTTGAAGTCATTTTATAATGTATACATATTTAAATACTTTGCTAGTAATTTGAACACAATAAATTTATAAAGCAACACATAATCAAGTACTTCAGTGGAATGCATAATATGTTTTTAATGCTTTTTTGCCAGGATATTGTTCATTCGGAAACAATAACTTTGTACCTGGCGATGCATTAATACAACTAACACTACAACCGATCACACAACAGTTACTTTTTGAAGTTTTGTGTGACAAAGCTATGGTTCATTATCGCAGGAAAAAAACAAGCAGCGTGTTTCAGTAAGTATCCAACCCAAAGATTCACATGTTTTCCCGAAGCAGTTTTCTTTGCCTGCGCACAGGTGACGCTCAACTCAGTTTCACTAACTGTATAGAGTTTTTTTAAAATGAATTTCCCCTCATATATTCTGTGTTTTGGACATGTCTAGCATGTATGTATCTATTATAAATAAAATTAAGAAAGAAAATGATGCATGGCTTATAAACAATTACTGCTAAAACAAACTTATCAATTATTATTACAGAATATAAAATGACCAAACATTAAATAAGAAAATATTCAAGAAAACAAGTGTTTGACAAAGGCTTTGTCCATAAGTTCAGGTTTGGGTTGAAATTTCAAAACAATTTCTACAAATATTGCTGTTTGTAATTAAAATCAGGCTCTGAAAGTATCTTCCATTAAAATAATAGTAATTTTTCAAATACAACTAGTTTCCTTGACAATTAATACTGTTGTTGGATTGCATGTCATTGTCACACAAAGTAGACAATAATATATAACGATCCAAACATTTCTATGCACAGAAAGGGAACGCCAAAAATGATTTAAAACTCATTCTTGGAGCTTATCTGTGCCTTTCTAAAATTAAAGTATACAATTTAGGGTTAGATTTAACTTAGGTAGCCAAAATGGTGGCTCATCTCTGATTCCAGCAAACAAAAGAAAGGAAATAGTGGAGACGCACGTTCTAACCTAACCTATTCTAATAATTTGGTTGGTAATAATTATGGTAATTTATTAGAATAGGTTAGGTTAGGTTAGAACGTGCGTCCCCACTGTTTCCTTTCTTTTGTTTGCTGGAATCAGAAACGAGCTTTGGCTACCTAAGGTAAATTTAACCGTTATTATAATTAAAACAACAAAAATTATTATTATAAACTTAGTTCTAGTTAAGCAGATTTTAAATTAGAAAGAGTATACTGTAGTAAATGAAGATATGTTTAGCATATCTGATTCTCACTAAAAAATCCATTAAACAAAATTAAATCGCACGAACTAATTTTAAATTTATATATAATTAATATTTATCTGTCTATAAGAGAAGATAAAATTACTTTTGAAACGAATATCGAACCGATGCACATGGATTGAAAAATCAAAATTTAGATACCTCGTGCTTTCTTGTTCCTTCCTATGCCCGAGTAGGCCTAATTCCGAATCCTTGTTTTAAAATTATGTAGGATCGCTAGAATCATTTATAATGAATTTATATCTCTTCCAGAAAATGTAGATGTATTCAGCTGCATTAGGCCTAGGATTAAGGATAAAACTGGAACATTTAAAATTACATCCACGCGGAGCGGAAACAAGAACACAAATGCTCCACTTTGCCAGATTAACGAAGCTCATCGATCAACTTCAGCCAAATGCCATACGAAGGTTGGCAGGAAATAGCCAAAAAATCGCTAATTTAGTTACCTAATTTATAAAAGTTTCTTTCTTGTATTTTGCATTTTAAAAAATAAATATAAATAATATATATATTTTAATGACGTAGTGTTCGTTTTTATTTTTAAAGTCTCATAATTCGGACAATTAATTTTAAAATGTCTTCTGACGGCATCTCTGAATCCTCATCATAATTTTTAGAAATTTGCTTTAATTACTCGTTTATGTGTAGAGAGTATCTTAATATTTGTATTATTTAATGTGAAACATCANTCCGTTTCATATACATAAAAAGTTGGTAAGTAAAAGGGAGTCGGAGTCAGCAGATTTTTTGACGACTCAGATTCCGGCTAAAACACCAAAACTCCACGACTCCGACTCCACATCCTTGTCTAGAACAAATTGTGTATCTGAATATTTTCAGCCAAATTTATGATATAAGACATCTAACAGATACAGATTATAATATTTTAAAGCAACGTAGAAAAATTTAACAATAAATGTGAAAATCTGACTTCAGATAATTTCTTGGTATAAACTCATGGAAATTAAAATACAAATACTTAAGTAGTTAATAGATTAAATATAGATGATAAATAAATATGACATAGAAAATCCAAGGAGTTTACATATTTAATATGCCAGCTCCTTCTGCAGGTTCTCCACATTTACCTGATCTCCAGTACAAAGAGGTTCCTACCACTGGTCCTGTCTCTCGATAGCTACGTTCAATTTCACATCCTGATCCCGGTGTGGCAATTTTGACCCGTTCTACAGCCTCTTCACTGTCAAGAATTTGCATTTCTCGAGAAGAATCAACAACTTCTTCAATGTATTTTCTTTGCGTGGCTTTGTACTTATTACGTTCGTTTTCTTTCTGAAAATAGGCTTTTTTGGCTTGTTTACTTTTAGGTAGACTTCTTTTTCTCCGCTTTCTTTGCCGTGGAGTATTCATGCCTAAAGATTCATTTTCCTTAATTTCTGGAACTATCTCAGATACAATGTTGTTCACGTGACTTCGAACTATAATAACTTCGATTTCAGTCAGCGGTCTAGACGTCGAGGGCTGCGAACTGTTGCTTCTGTCGTTCTCATTCCCCGATGCTAAATAAGAAAACGAATCACTAAATTAAAAATGGACTGATTTTAATCTAATTAATATGTTAATTAACATAATTAGCTTAATTTAAAGTAATTGTTGAAGTAAATGTTAAAAATATTTTAAATTATTGATTATACAAGGAGATTAAATCAATAGTTTGAATTGAAAAAATAAATTAAAAAATTATAAATCATGCAAAAGATTAACTACATTGACTGTTTGTAACAGTCAACAGTGTTCTTATACACTCTTAAAACAAATCTAACGAAAAGTAAAAGTGGTTCTTATTATTAAAAAATTTGTTGTAAAATCTAAAAATTAATATAATTTCTAGATTAAAACACATTGTCTACATTGTAATAAATTTTATTGTAAAATAGATAGAAATAATGTCAAAATATTATATAAAATTAAAAATTGTTTTAAAAGAAGAATAAAACATTTTTGTACCATAGATTATGCAAATGTAATAAATCTGAATACAGGAATGAATGTAGACGCATGCTGAGAAAAAAATCGCACAGCATAAAAGGAACAGAAATTGTTAAAGTTCATTATGTCCACTGATGATGCTTTATTGTAAGTGAAACACATTTGGATTTTACGAACATGAAGTAATTGGCAATTAAAGTTAAAATTTAGTATTTCGACGTTATTTGTTTGTCTGCTAAAATAAAACACTCTAAGACTGTGTACACACTAGGCGTTTTGCGTTGCATTAAACACGAGTTAGCAGCGTACACACCAGGCTTTAGCTCGGCGTTACACGAGCGTTTAGTGGAGCATACGCACTGGCTCAGTTTGGAAATGGACGTGAAAGTAATTGCTTGTGTGTCCCTCCTCCATCGTCACTATAAAAGACGATGGCAGAGGCAAAGAGAATTTTGAGTGCACCCATAGAGAATTTTGAGTGCACCCAGTATTACGAGATAGACTGACACGTGAAATGTTTGCGACATTGTATCCAAAACTAAGACAAAATAAACCCAAGTTTTTTAATTCTTTTAAAATATCTATAAAATCCTTTGACAATGGTTGGTCTCTTTTAGATTTCATCAATAAATAGATCAGTATCAAAATGATCGTTCTCCATTTCGGCCAAAGTACATCCACTCTACCCGAAAACACGCAATTGAATGTACAGTAACATGGCAGCAAATATATCTCAAAGCGCTCGGCTGACACCCGCAAAACGCGCGTTTTAAGAAAAATCTATAAACACATGTTTAACGCGCGCGCTTGGCCAAAAGTGCGTTTGAGTGTGTACACCTATGCAGAACTCTTGGTTCGTCAAACGCCTAGTGTGTACGCAGTCTAAGTCTGATAAGAGAGTGTAGTTTTACTTGGTTTTAATCTGAAAATTATATTATTAATTTTTNATGTCTAGCATGTATGTATCTATTATAAATAAAATTAAGAAAGAAAATGATGCATGGCTTATAAACAATTACTGCTAAAACAAACTTATCAATTATTATTACAGAATATAAAATGACCAAACATTAAATAAGAAAATATTCAAGAAAACAAGTGTTTGACAAAGGCTTTGTCCATAAGTTCAGGTTTGGGTTGAAATTTCAAAACAATTTCTACAAATATTGCTGTTTGTAATTAAAATCAGGCTCTGAAAGTATCTTCCATTAAAATAATAGTAATTTTTCAAATACAACTAGTTTCCTTGACAATTAATACTGTTGTTGGATTGCGTGTCATTGCCACACAAAGTACACAATAATATATAACGATCCAAACATTTCTATGCACAGAAAGGGAACGCCAAAAATGATTTAAAACTCATTCCTGGAGCTTATCTGTGCCTTTCTAAAATTAAAGTATACAATTTACGGTTAAAGTCCAGATACATATACCGTCATGGCGGCTCATCTCTGATTCCAGCAAACAAAAGGAAACAATGAGGACGCACGTTCAAACCTAACCTAACCTATTCTAATAATTTGGTTGGTAATAATTATGCTAATTTATTAGAATAGTTTAGGTTAGAACGTGCGTCCCCACTGTTTCCTTTCTTTTGTTTGCTGGAATCAGAGATGAGTCGCCATGACGGTATACGTATCTGGAATTTAACCCAATTGAGTAACACAACATATATTGCACTGTCACTAATTCAAAGTAATTACTGTATAATACTTAAAAAAGTCACAGTTATTATAATTAAAACAAAAATTATTATTATAAACTTAGTTCTAGTTAAGAATATTTTAAATTAGAAAGAGTATACTGTACTGTAGTAAATGAAGATATGTTTAGCATAACTGATTCTCACTAAAAAATCCATTAAACAATATTAAATCGCGCGAACTAATTTTAAATTTATATATAATTAATATTTATCTGTCTATAAGAGAAGACAGAATTACTTTTGGAACGAATATCGAACCGATGCACGTGGATTGAAAAATGAAAATTTAGATACCTCGTGCTTTCTTGTTCCTTCTTATGCTCGAGTAGGCCTAATTCCGAATCCTTTGTTTAAAATTATGTAGGATCTCTAGAATCATTTATAATGAATTTATATCTCTTCCAGAAAATGTAGATGTATTCAGCTGCATTAGGCCTAGGATTAAGGATAAAACTGGAACATTTAAAATTACATCCACGCGGAGCGGAAACAAGAACACAAATGCTCCACTTTGCCAGATTAACGAAGCTCATCGATCAACTTCAGCCAAATGCCATACGAAGGTTGGCAGGAAATAGCCAAAAAATCGCTAATTTAGTTACCTAATTTATAAAAGTTTCTTTCTTGTATTTTGCATTTTAAAAAATAAATATAAATAATATATATATTTTAATGACGTAGTGTTCGTTTTTATTTTTAAAGTCTCATAATTCGGACAATTAATTTTAAAATGTCTTCTGACGGCATCTCTGAATCCTCATCATAATTTTTAGAAATTTGCTTTAATTACTCGTTTATGTGTAGNTGCAGTAAAATAGCCACATTTTTGGCTATTGTTTGGGTATCGAAGAACCAGAACAACAACCAAAAATGTGTCTAATTAATTATAATTTTTAGTTTCCTCATCTAAATGCTTTTCAATTTTTAATTACATTTGATAATTCTTTCTTCATTCAAACAACTTTTAAAAATCAATAAGCACAACTGATTATTATTAAAGTTATATTAATACTGTTCGATGCAAGAAAATAAATTAAAAAAACTAGACTACTACAAAATAATTAATGTACTTACAGGCAGATCATTCTCCATAGTGGTACTGTTGTGCTCGGCTTTAATACTTGAGCTATCGATTTCAAATTGCAAACAAGACAAATGATCAGTGTTTGAATCAATGTCCCACTCCGGTTCCTTTTTGATGACAATTTCATCTTCATTCTTGACACCTAATAAAATAAAAATATATAAATTCCAAATATTATTTCCATCTTATTGATTAAAATCTTACTCAGATCGACAGATCGAATTAAACTGTAAATTTTTAAACATTTTTCATTGTACAAACATGAAAAGAGCCTTTGTTCAATAACCACTAAAAATAAAATTATTCTTAGTTAAAAACAAGTAAAAAATACTCGATCTACTTCCAACTTCGAGGACAATACAAGTCAAAAAGATAAACAAATGACGAGAAACAAACTAAACTTTCACTATTACCAACACTTTTATTCCATTTAATTACTGAATTTATGCCTTTGTTCATATCAACCGTACACTTGATTCATTCTCGACTATCTTACCATTGCCACAGTGAGGCAAACAGTAACAACGGTAAGGTGGTCAGAGATGAGATCATCTGACATATCAGTCATATTATTTATGAAAAATTTCTAAAGAGCCAGTTTGTAGTTACCCTAGATATCTCACATCTTGGGTATCTGGTTGTCAAATGGAACAAGCCAGTTTGTTGTGATTGAATGATTGAATACTGCCTCTCATTGTGACTTCTGTCTTCAGTAAAGATGAATCTGAATTACATCAGTGACCATTCCTTAATTATGTGTACAATTTTTGAACCATTTTGACTGCTTTCTGTTCTGTACAATGATGTGAAATTCAAAGTTAATAAAAGCATTTAATCCTTTAAAAGTTTAATAAATTTAAAGTAAAGATGCCCTCAACCAAAGGAATTTCATCCTACAAAAACGAAATATAAAGTACATGAGAGAATTATAACTCTTTTTGTTTAACTATAAACATTCTCACGATCAAACCATATATAGTTTACAGTTATCAGCGAAATTCGTCATATTGTTGTCATTCAATCACCACCTTTAACCCCACAACTATTAAAACAAATGGTCACCTGACGAATTTTCGCACCACAAAAGGTATAAAAGCCCGACACCTTCCCCTCATCGGGGGAATCGCCGAACGTCAAACTCAGACATCGCCTTCTCCATCGCAGCCCTACAACCCCCATTGCAGACTTACACTTTCATCGCCGACCTATACTTGTGTCACCGCTCAGAATCCATAAAGGACGACATTACGGGAAAATATCCCATTAGTATATGCAAAGAGGTATGAACGATTATTATTGTAAACTCTCTCTCTCATCCGCAAAGTCTATGAAGTTTTGTAAAATTTTTATTTAGTTAGCTAGTAAAATAAACCGTTGTTTTGTTTTAAATGGTGTCGTTACTCGACTTTGCCAATGTCTTATCGTCGACCCCTCCGACTCTCCTCCACTCGCGTAACGCATAACTGAACAAAACGCCATCCTTGACAATAAAGTAGGTCACCGGGAAGGAGAGGACTTCCCAACCTCCCCGGCAGCTCACAATAATGTATTATTGGCAAATCACCTTGCCCACCAGTGGCCAAGCAGTTCCATTCCCTGAACATTGATAGTTTGGTTGTGGATTCGTGCCTCACAAGACAAACTGAACAAGTGGAGTTTTCTGAGTTTTCTCTACATCTTTAATGCCTAAATAGGAGCCAGTAGCCCTTAAAAGACTCCAGAAGGCAATCTCCTAAGTGGATGCCACTTACGACATTGCCCAAGTATTGCATTGCCATAACTAACAAATCAGCAAGCAAATCACCTCCTTTTAATCAATGTTTACATATTGCAATATTGAAGAAATTACTTTAAAAAGCTGATTCCTATTTAAGCATTAGTTTGTGCCTAATCAATGGCAAGACAATGGGTAAACATTGTCTTGCCCATTGATTAGGCACAAACTCATAATTAACAAAGTTCAGTGATTTTATCCAATTGGCCACTGGTGGACCAGAGGAGGAACGGCAGCATCTACATTTTCTCCAAATTCATTCCATTCTTAAGTACTTTCATTAACTAAAAAAACTAGAAATTTGTAAATATCCAGAAATTTAAACAAAATTCAAACATTTATAATTTTTTCTAAATGAATAGAATGAATGAATCATTGCTAAATCAAATATTTTTTTAGTAATTAACACCAGTACCCATTTTTCTGGTAAATTCTATCAATTACATTTTTCTGGTAAATTCTATTATTTACCAGAAAAATGTAATTGATTTAAGAAGTAATTTAATAGTAAACAATAAAAAGCATATAACACATACCAAGGCTTCAAATGAAATAGATATAACCATAAATAGACTGTTTAATTGAAATACTGAGGGAGAAAAATGACAAAGTAAATATTTGGTGGTGTCAATTAATGGATATGGCAATACAAAGTGTAAATGACCTGTCAAGGGTGACAACTCCTGGACATTGTATAGAAAAACTGGCCTCTGTTTAGGTGGTAGTTTGTTCAGTACAATTTCTTCAGTACAAAAAAAAACACAGAATTAAATATAATGGTAAAACTTTATATACAGACTCACAGCTACCAACACTATATGACCTTGAACAAACACATCTCTTGCTGCATATTAAAGTTTCTTCTAGATGAAGCTACAAAAGATTCTTTGCTTAAAAAGAGTTATAATTGTAAGTAAGGATGGTGATAACATTCTTCTTTAACAAAAGATGGCATGCAACTTCTACAGCGCATTTAGTTTGAAGTGCATAAAGGATCACAAATTTGGTAAGATGGTCTTGGTAAACTAAAATGAATTTATAATTTCCATCTGGGGTAGTTTGTAGATCTATTAGATCAACCTGACAGCGTGAGTTCATTTCACTGTGAAGTATAGGTCTGACGACAATCCCCTTTTTCAAAGTCTTCTGTTTCTTTTAGCAAGGTTGACATAGCTTCAAATTTTTGTACTTGCATTTTTATACTTGCAGTTACATTCTTTAAGCATCCGTGTCCTTCCACCGTGGCCAACAGCAACATGTGTTTCTTCGAGAATATTGATCAAGTCCTCGTAACAAATGTAATATCTTATTTCTCCATCCTCCTCCTTCATAGGTGCAATTAGTTTTTCTTCGCCACCTATAGTCAAAATGCTGTAACGCTTTATACACCTGTAATGAACAGCTTGTTTCTTTTTCATGTTCTTTGCAGCTTTTACTTCCTCCAAACACTTTGCGTATTTCTCCCTATTAAGATAAAAGTTATTGTCTTTCTTGCTTGCAACGAGCCCGTCCATTATTTCATAAAATCTCCGTTTCATACTCATCTTGATTCATAAATAACTTTTAGACAAAAAAATCTCAAACAAGATGAGAATTAACGTGCGTGTTCTAACCTGTCAAACGATGGAATGAGGTGAGCGAAGGCGACGACGTGGTGCAGTGCGAAAAGTGGGGACTATTTTTTCAACATTTACCATGTCTCTAAGGTAAAACCTAAAATATACCAAGTAAATGCTGGTAAAAGTTCGAAATTAGCAATGATCGCAGAACATTTCGAACTTTTACCACAAAGATTTGGTAAATCTTAGGTTTTACTGGAAGATCTTAGGATTTACCATAGTTCGAGCATTTACAGTAACATATATATGATCAAGCTTAATAAAGGAAAAGTGGATTTTCACCACGTAGGATCAACATACTGTGGCAGCATCTTAAGGAGCATTATGACTTTATACAGAATAATAAGCAAAGTATTGTGCATTGATGCAATAGACACTAGATAAAAAGTCCAAGGTTTTTGGAAAAGCCCTATAATCATTAAAAGCTGGACTGATAAACATATGATCCAAACAATAGTGCAGTACTACATTTATTTTTTTGCATGCACAATTAGAATAATTAGTGCCTCGACTTCTTTGTATTAGATAGCAGATACCCTGCCATTCTACAGCCTTATAATTATAACATTTTTATTTACTGAATCCTTTCTTGCTTTATCTAGAAAAGGCATTAATATGTAGGGAGAGATGTTTGTTCAAGGTCATAGTGTCAAACAATAGGACTATGATTACTAATCAATTCAAGTAGAGGTAGGAAGTACAGCCATGTCTACATCTAATTAATTACTATTTAATTTGAGTAGTCACATAGCCCAATAATTTTGGCAAGATAATTTACAAATGAAGAAATATTTGTTCGAATGTATTTGTTCTCAAGCACTTCCCAGCAGTTGTTCTCCTCTTAAAAAATGGAAATGCTCTGAAAAAAAATTGATTTTCTGAATTAATTTAGCATTTTTTTCCTCATCTTTTTAAACCTGGTAAAAACAGCAAATGTTACATCTGTTAAATCCTCATTCTCCTATGTGCACAGCCTTGTGTTCATTTTGTTTTTTGTTGGTCAGTTGGTTTGGGGGTCTTGGTAGGCAAAAAATAACCAAGTCTAGCCAGTTATGTATCTATATGCCCTTTTGGGTCTTTTAATAAGCCATAAATCCTTCTGTTCTGTCATCTTAGTGTTCCGCAAATATGTTTATTGCTTGCAGATATGCCAAAATAAGTTGAATTTGTCCATTGTCATCTAATATAGTCTACGAAGCTTTGTTGTCTGAGAGTATTTGTTGTTGAAGAGTCTTCTCAGGCTGTTTTGTATTGAGGAAAAGTTAGTAATGTGTCTGACTAAGTGAAATATGACAAGTTGAGCATACTGGTTAAATATCCCATTATTACATAGTTACATTGTGAGTCATGTGTGATTATTCTTAGTTGGACAATTGTAATTTATTCTCTCCACATTTTCCATTGCCTAGCTGTCCATTTTATTAAATCTGGTTTTATAGTGGATAGATTATTATTAAACTGTTTGTCCCATTCCTCTTGCCATACGCTGCATACATACCTTATTTACATAGCTATACAGACCTTTATTGAATGATTAGAATGTTATTGCTTGACTTTTCTTTTTAAGTATGTTTGGAAATTTACTCTAGAACCAGGGCTGTGGAGTCGCGTAAAATCTACCGACTCCAACTCCGACTTTTCCTTACCATCCGACTCCGACTGTGTTTCATATACAGTACGTTACCTACCCTATAACGATACAGTACCCTATAACGATACAGTACCCTATAACGATACGTTCCTCGTTATACGAATTTCACATTGTAGGAATCCTTAAATACATGAGCCAATCACAGCCCGACACGTGTGAGGTTTACAGACTACGGCTGTTTGAAAGGTTTTCTTCCATAAAATTAATCGATTATAGACTAATTTGACTTAACATTTCCAAAACACGTTTAATTTTTTGGGAATAACCCATATAAACTATGCTGTAAACAAAAAATTGTAGGATTACTTACCGAGTGTGCTCCGTTCAACGTCGCCATTGCTTAAGCTTGTTTTTGTCGCGAACCAGCACACCAAACCACGGCCGCGATTTCTGATGTTATTTTTCTGTGAAAACTTCGTTGAACTTTGGAGACATCATTAATATAAATAATTTTTATGGCCGTTGAATAAGAAATGTTTCTTCCACAAGAAGTGTATAAAATTACAGTACTGTATTAGACTTATGGTACCTAATTTACATACTGNTAAAGTCTCATAATTCGGACAATTAATTTTAAAATGTCTTCTGACGGCATCTCTGAATCCTCATCATAATTTTTAGAAATTTGCTTTAATTACTCGTTTATGTGTAGAGAGTATCTTAATTTTTGTATTATTTAATGTGAAACATCAGCACAAGCACTGGAAACCCTCACTTACCGATCGCTCTATTATTATGGCCGAACCCGAGATAAGGATGGAACAGAAGTATTTGGGAATTTTAAACGATAATGTACTGTACATTACTATTTTTACAATATTGTTATACAGCGTAACACAATATAGTAAACTAAGGAAGAACTGAACGGGTATAAAGTTTAGCCATTCAATAGTGGGCCGAATACATAATACTAAACACTGAAGAAAGAGGTTGGCCGCGTAGCTTTACCGAGTTTGCTTTATGTGTTTAATATCTAAATACAGACTAGTTTCTCTTAGAAAGTCCTATTGAGTATACAGATCGCGCACATATTCTGTTTAATACACTGAGGAACACTTCACAAACGTCCAGCTGCCTGTTTGGAAAATGAAAACTCCTTTCTTCCCACTACAATCTGAAAGTTTTCTTTGCTACGAATTTGTTTTCATTTGTATATAGACCAAACAGCCGGCTTCATTAAAGTTTGTCTGTCTTTAATTTAAGATAACATAAAACCATTAAGAGTCTCGCCATATTCAATAAATCGCGATTCAATATGGATGTTAAATAAATTATTTTGGTGTATATGACATATCTGACATTTAATATCTTGTAAGCTAGTTACGATGCTAGTTAGAATCGGCTCCATATTTCGTGAGACCAAGGCAGTATGTAAATGCAGTCAGTCTTTTCACAATGCGGAGGCCCGAGTAATAGTCAAGCGCAAGGCTATGTCTTCTAATGTTAAAAAAAAATGCATTTATTTTCCCCTAACTAAAATAATGGACTTGTCACGTGTACACTTGCGCTCACGTGTAAACAAAAGTAATATGTTGTAAGCATTTATGCTCGTTCTTCCTGTGATTCTCTTTGACATAAAACTAATTCAGACCTCTACTTGATGCTATAAAGTATCTTATAACAGTAAAAAATGGCCTCAAAATGTACACATCATATCCTTACTATCATACCGCTGTTAATCCTAACTACTGGTTCAATTAGTTCGGATTAGTGCAACTGTACACAATACACACTTTTTTTATTACAGATTGTAAAAAATTAAAATAGTCTAGTTCAAAAATAAAAGGGGTCTTAATTTTATTTTATTATTTAAGCTGATAGCTTACTGTTTAAAAGTAAAAGTAATGCAAAAACTCTTAATTAATTCATAATTAGCAAAATAAGAAGGAATTCAAAGTAGGAACAAGCAACAGGTTGGTCTAATAGTTTAAAAACTAAATTACTACATGGCACACAAATGTGCTTACCTTCCCATAGACTTAACACCATACTTTTGCCACTCTGCCATGCCTGAACCATTGTACCTTTCTCAAATCGCAATTGAAAGGCATCATCTACAGCTTTAATTTGATACCTGTACTGTACTGCATCATCTACAGCACTAATTTGATACCAGCCCTTTTCTCAAACTAAGTCTTACAGTCCCGAACCCTCTTTTAATTAATACAAAAGTTAGATTAGATTGCAATAGCATTGTTTTATTCTCAACGTGCAAAAATTTTGAGGATTGTCAAAGATCTAGCAATAAAAATATGGGAAAAGCCTTACAAACAAGACTGAAGATCAGTTTCACTCCTTTCAGTGGTTCAATCCAAAAAGAAGCAGGAATAAATAAATGAAAGCAACAACTACTACTTTCTTTCACTTTGAATAAAGTGAAGGAACAATTTATATTTTTAAACTGCCTAATCTTATTTTTTCTGTACATTTCTTTACTCCAAATTTGTGATATTTTGCAGAAATATAGCAAATACAGTTTCTCTACAGTTCGATATGTTAAAAATGTCAAACTGCGTTGTAATTTATTACAACGCAGTTTGACATTTGCGTTGTAATTTATTACAAAGCTTCTTGCTGTATTAATTACAGAAGCTACTTAGTTACTTATGACTAAAGAACAGGCTTATTACACACCCATCCAATTCAACTTATCCAAAATGTATTTCAGCCTTACTCGCTCTTATCAATTGGAACAACAGTTCAACCCACTTGATAAGACTGAAATGAATTTTGGATAAGTTTAATTAAATTGGATGGGTGTGTAATAAGCCTGTTCATTAGCCAAAAGTAATCAATTTTATTTCATGAATTTCATGAAAATGGTTAAGTACTATATATTTACTTTTAAGCAGATCGCAAAGGAGGTGCACAGAGTACCATGGTATTGCATTGCTGGATGATGGTGTGTATAGAAATCCACTCACACAAACACACAATCTCCATAAAAAAAACTGAAATTCAAACATTGTTATAACCTGGAAATATTAATAATTTGGTTATTTGATATCCTTTAACTGTAATCATTAATGTGCATACAACAAAAATTAGAGAAAATTTTTTAATTATATGTAATTTTAATTCTTATATAAATAGAACACATGAACAATTGATATGAAACCAAATAATAATAATTATTGTTATTCAGAGCTCAGTTTCATATTCAGTTCTCCTCTTACATTTTGTTTCTTTAGTCAGAATAACCTGATGATGATGAAATGCAAGTTTCTCTCAAATGAGTCTACAAATGATTCTTCTGTTAATGAAGAGATGATTTAATGAAATTTGATCACTTTAGACACTTCTCCCAAAGCTGATGCCTACTTGCCAAAGTAAAGGACATGACCTATCCAGACAGACAACTCATGAATGTTTACAAGTCAGCCTGTGTTTGAACCTGCATCCCTTGGCCTTTGCCATCCGGTTTCCAGATTCATATAGCAGAAAAAAACCAAACTACAGGCCGATAAACTAGATATCACTTGAAAAAATGAAATACTGGCAAGGAGTCAGTTGCACTGCTGACTTTTCTCGTGACTTTACTTCCTTCCATCTCTTAACTGAAAAAACTTGAATTGTCAGAAAATTTTGAATTTTTTGCAGAGATCATTTAGCATTGTTTATTAAAGTTTGAAATTAAAACATACTTTAAAGCCTATACAAAATTTGAACACATTAAAGATTGTATTAACAACCATTTCATTATGCTAGTCTGATCTCTCTTTTACTTGTATTCAAGAATAAACTTGAAATATCCTAATGAAATTACAAGACCAATTCTATTCAAATTTCGACCTCTCACAACAGTTTGCTGATGTGTTATAGTAAAATTATCCATATGACTCTATATCTTATCAACTTTCTGACTGAAGTCTTTCTTTAGAACAAGTTCTTTTGTGCATAGTTAATTCACTTGACGTCTTAAAACGTCTTTCAAAAAATCCATAGCTTTTCTTAAAATGGGTTCTTCTATGTGTCTTTTAACTTTAATTTCTGCTTAAAATTCTTTCTGCATATGTTGCACGCAGGATCTTTAGGCTTTTGTAAAATGCATTCTTATGTGCGATATTAAAGCTGATTTCTCTTCAAAATACCCGAGACAAATTTCGCATCCAAAAGGTTTGCTATTGGCATGACTCACGTTGTGTTCAATTAGTAACAGCTGTGTTTTGAAACCTTTTCCACAAATGTTACATGAGAAAAGCGTTTCATCCAAATGATACTTCTGATGTTCCAATACAGCTGATCTGGAACTAAATGATTTGTTGCAAATTTTACATTGAAAAGATCCTTCTTTGCTATGACATATCTGATGACGTGTTAAATACCGTTCGAGCGTAAATATTTTTCCACAGATTTCACACAAAAAAGGCCCAATACCTAAGTGAACCTTCTGATGGTCCATTAATGTTGTTCTCCACTTAAATGATTTGGTGCAAAATTTGCATTGATAAGCTCTTGCGTTTTTATGAACACCCTGATGTTGTTTTAAGGATTTTCTATTCTTAAATTGTTTTCCACACACTTCACAATAACATGAACAATGTATTTTATCGTTGTTCATGTGATTCTGAAGTCTGTAGGAATGAGACCGTTCGTGTATTTTCAAATCAGTCTTTTTCTTAAAACTGTTTCCACAGGTTTTACACAAGAACGACCTCACATATGAATGAATCTTCTCATGCGCCATTAATAATGATTTTAAGTTAAATGATTTAAGGCATAATTTGCATTGAAAAGCTTTTAGGTTGTAATGACTATGCAGATGTCGTTTTAAGTTAGATTTAGTCTTATATTGTTTTCCACAGAGTTCGCATGAAAAACGCATTTTACACTTTGCACTTTCTCTGCAGAATTCGCATACTGGCCTTTTATCAGAATTATACCTTAAATTGGTCCCAAAATAATTTTGACAATGAAATATTTTTCCACAAATCTCACACGGAAATAGTCTATTTTCAGGATACTTCGCTTTTTTCGGCTTAACTTCCTTTACATAACGTTTGCATGGGTCTTGGCTGACTTTCAAGCGATGTTTAACTTTGAAATGATATTTCCTGTGCTTCGCTAATTCAGAAAAAAGTTTAAATCTCTTCTTGCATTTTGAACAAGAAAACGGAGTCCCTTCTACATGTGATTTTGTGTGTTCCTCGAAATAACATTTGAAGAAAAACTGTTTTTTACAGACATTACAGGAGTAAGTTCTTTTATTGGAATGTACAAACAGATGATTGGCATATAGTATATGATATGAAAACGTCTTCTTGCAAATATGACACTCCAGCTTCTTTCTTGACGAAATGAATAAATGCCTTTTCAAAACATGATTTCTGGCTAATCTCAATTTAATAATATATTTTGGATTTAAGTTATTAATTCTTATATAATTTTTCCTGTGCCTGTCACGATTAAACCACTTCTTTCTTTTTTTTTTATTTCCTGAAATGAAAGAAATAAATCAAATTCAAATTTTCAGTTAATTAAAAGTAAACTTCTTTTTAAAATATCAAAATAAAAATGAAATTTAAGATGAAATATCTTCAATAACTTAAATATTTCATCCCTATTTATTGAANTAGTTAGCATAAGCATTTAAATTTATTAATATTAAAAAATAATACAAAAGTCTTTTAATTAATGCATAATTAACAAAAAAATTCAGAAATTCAGAATAGGGATAAGCAACAGATTGTTCTAATAGTTGAAAAAGTGAATTGCTAGATGGTGCACAAGCAACTGACAAGTTTGTTTATTGCTACATAGCTGCCTTCTAGTAGGCTTAACATTGTATCTTTGCCACTCCACCACAACTAACAGTTGTACCTTTCTCAAATCTTGCTTCAACAGTATCATGTACAGGGTAAGAGCTTTAATTTCATACCTAAGCAGTATTTTTAGTCCCAGCCATTTAATCAAATTAAGTCGAGCAAAACCAAAACCCTCTTTCAATTAATTTATAGATTACAAGAAACAGCTCTACATTTCACATGCAATTACCTCTGATAAAATGACAAACAAATTGCACCATGGAAAATTAACATCTCAACACACAACTGCAGCTATAATCTATCCACACTTCTATCTGGACTGTCCACATAGAGATTTTGGAAGTTTAGTCTTCTCCTCCAATCCAGCTAAGAAACACACTCAACGCATAAGAAAAAACCGTGATCTATAAATAACAGTAAGGTCACGCCACTATGCTTTAAAATCAGTAATGCGTCATTTTCTGGCAATAAATGACACTTTGATCCTGTTTAGCCCATTTTTCTCCTATCTTGCCCTATTAATAAAGAATTGTATCTGTTTTTTTTTTCAGAAAAGCAGAAGCAATTAACTACAAAAATTTATGAATTATTTTTACAATTACTTGTTGCTATTTTATTTTCTAAAATAAATGAAAAAAAAATTATTGTCTCCTCCAAAAAAAATAACCTAACTCCAAAGGTACAATTGAAAATGATGTTATTTTACAATCAAGCTTAAATGAGCCTTCATTTACACTACCCTTCACTAGCTGCAACTGACCAACACAGGCTGTTTTCAGTTTCAATGCATACATCACTCATTATTCAGCAGATGTGACTACATAGCAGCTACCGAGTGAAACACCTTTGCTCAGTTATAACTGTTGACTCTGCTGAACCTAATTAATAGCTCTATTGCTACAAAAGCACTTGAAGGCCTGCTTAAGCCGCAACAAAACTTGCGGCTTAAGCAGGCCTTCAAGTACTGCAATCACTTTATGGCAATCAAAGCACTTTATGGCATGGCCAAAGTTTGGCTCAAGCATAGACAGTCAGTAGTAAACATTCAAAATTCTTTTTAAAGATGAAATTTAGAACATTATTTATACATAAATGTCAATATCCTCACAGAATACTATTAACTGTCACTTTCATGATTATAGACTTTAATTTGATTCGTAATTTTGTTATATGCTATAGTTTGTGTTAATTTTAAAATATTTTTGGGAGTTTTCATAATGGGTAATGAAAGATATAGATAGTCTTATAACTTTGACTATCATTATTAATATGTGATGCCCTCAGTAAATTCTTTGAGTCAGGTGGCAAAGGGATTAATGAAAGGTATAAATTTAATCATGGAAATGTACAGAAATGTTAAAGCAAGTGCAGGATAGGTTAGTGTTACAAAAAGGGGGTTTACAATGCATTTTGGAGTGTATCAAGATGTGACTTTTAAGCCCATATCTGTGTTGTTATTGTTATTATTATTGCAGGATTCAGTGACAAAAGCACTAGATTAATGAGATAGAGTGTAATTAAAGAAGCTAGAAAAGGTTAGGAACAGATTACAGAGGATTAAAAACCAATAGAGATCAGGCTTTTAGAATCATATATATACAGTTCTTAAAATCGAATGGAATTGTTACAGGAAAGAAAATGAACAAGACTTAAAGATAAGTTTAAAAAAATGGAATGGGAAGTGATAGCAATGATAGTCTAAAAGACATGTTACTGCTTATAAACAAGCCAAGATGTCAGTAAGCTATTAATAAATCTGCATTCATACTCTGCTTTCAATAATACTTTTTGAACTGAACTGTTGTTTCACAGTAATGTTTCTAGCAAAGTCTTTTGAGTATATCAGATTCAACAGCACTTGTGATCCATCTTTGTTATAACAAACAGAGGAATGTTTTGACTGATCAACAGACACTAATCATTCGATATAATACCTGAACATTGGTTAGGTGTGTGTTGTGCCACTGCCGTGTCAGATCAAACCAAAAAAATGCTAAAATAATAAATCAATGTTAATAATAAGTTCCTACTACACAAAAATGTTTCTGCTAAGAAAAATAAAATTAAGACGAGTAAAAGGTTAATGTTATCTCTAGAGGAAGACCATAAAAGCTTAACTTATGAAGTCAGTATATTTACATTAAGACTATATAAGATTATATAAATTTACACAGTTGCTTCCCATATGAGCTGAACAATGTTAACCTCAGACTTTCAAATGTCTGCTTACTAAGAAAGCCTCCATTCTTTTTTCTTGTATTGTTTTTAACAGCTGTTAGATCTTCCAACTGGTCAAGCCATTTAATTGCATCTTCCATCACTTTTGTAAAGAGATTTCATCAAAAATTAGACAATTATGACATTACTTCTCAGGCATATTGCTTAATTTTTCTTTTAATTAATTAATCTTCATAATAAATCAAAATCAAATCCAAATTTAGCATCAAATTTACATATATATATTTTCCTACAGTACTTGGATGTGATAATGACAAGAACTTGTTTCTTTGAAGAAATTCATAGGCAGATGAATCCAAAATCCACTTAGTACTATATAATTTTGCTGACTGAGATTTGTTTGACTGCAAGATACGTTCAAAACTATCTTTTCTCTTTCAGAAAGTTTTTTCTATTCTCTTCATTGGCTAAAACTTTATCTTCAACAGCTGCAATCTTGTTGAGTTTACAATTTTCTGATATATCTGTACTTAAAAATCTGTAACCTATACAGTTGCTATCTCATTGACCTTAACACTTGTGCATCATTAATATAACGAGCAACATTATTTTTTGAAATTTGTCGATCACTTAATAGATTTCTTTCCATACAGCATGATTGTAGCACAATATTCAAAACAATTACTATTTATTTATGCTATTTTTACATAACACACAGTATACCTAATGACAACAAATCAAATCACAAATTTGATGAAACTTCAATTGCACCTTTGGCTAACATTATTTCAAAATATCAAATAATATGAAAGATATAACAAAATTTTCATTAAAAACACAAACTGTGGATTATTAAAAAATTACTAAAGTTAAAAATGATCAAAATGCAAACCTTTTATTGTAAAATTTGGCACTTTCACAATAAAAATTTTTTACAATATCTACTGTCTCTCGTAGACTTACTTTACAGATTCTAAACTTTACTGCTCGGAGCCCTCCGACAGTTCTTTCGGGTATTCATATTTATTTGCAGGTTTTTAAATTCGAAACAGACCTCAGTGAAGGTCGAACACGTTCTTTACGTTTTGATTAAAATTTTGTTACCGGATTTCAACAGTTCTGGATTGTTTACAAAAATTTTGTTACGTCTTCGAGCCGTTTTTGCCGTCAACTCTTAACAGTGCAACTAGACGCAAGCGAGCGAGAAACGTCATCACCTCTTCTCGCTCTCTCGCATCTACATAGTCGCACCATAAAACGACCGTAAAAGGATAAGAAAAGACTCGAGAATTACATCTTTTCTGTACAGTCTTCTATTTCTTCAATTTATTAACTTCTTTAAACAAAATTACTGCAATGACATTTTACTTACTCGATAATACCTTTGCAACTTCTGAATTCTCATTTATTTTGGCAGTAGTTTTTCCCTTCCTTGCAGATTGACGTAATTCAGGAACTTCAATTGGCAAAGATGGCGGGCAATTGAAAAATTTCGTAGGACAAGCATCACCTGTTAGGTCCCATATTTTACGTGGCATCTCGATTCTCTTACCCTTAATTATATACACAAAATTCTTAATTATATATCTTTCATCAAAATGCAAGTCACATATTTGCGATTTTGCGGAAAATTCTAAATCATTTCTTTCAGGAATTAAACTTCTCCACTTATCTAACATGTTCGGTTTCGCCCTGAAAAAATGACGCTTCTTACGAAATTTCCTGATACTAGACAAACACCCAGGGACGAAACAAGTATTTGTATTTGGCATGCTGCTATTATTTCACTTTATCGTAGAAAAATATTACGAAATTGTTCGAAAACGACAAAACTATTTTAATAAACGACTTCTTCTTGCCTCAATCCTACTGGAGCTCCAGCTATCGGCAACCTAATACATTGAGTGCGTTCGTTAATTAAAGTAACCGTCTGATGTCGTCTGCCGGAGTATATGAACTTCTGTTTCATATGGGAGTTTATGAACGCGTTCCATAGAAACTTTTAAACGCGCCGAGTTACACGAAAGAATAAAAGAACGCACCCGTTAACTCTAAAACATAGCTGAGACACCAGACTCTGGTTGTATTTAAATTTATTTACAAATAAATTATTTCGTAATGGATGTTTAAATATATATATATACAATTTTAAATATAAAATTAAAATAATTTTTTTTTCTTATTTATCTCTGTTAAAATTGAAGCGATGACGTCATGCCGGAAGGCGCTTTAACGAATTACAGCCATGTTTTTTTTTAAACTCTTTTTACCCCTTTAGCACTAAGAGGGCCTGTTTTAAGCAAGACCATTATGGGTTCCGCCAGTCCCACAATAAGGCGACTGGATGGTGAGGGCCTGACATATCCGAACGGATCAACCCCCAAAAATTCATGGAAATTTTTCGACTTTTTCGGATTCGATCCCGGGTCCCCCAGAGCGGTAGGCTGCCTTGACCGCTCGGTCTTTCGGCCTCAAACAGCCATAGTTATTAGATAATCAAGTAACCAATTATAATTTAGTAACCATGATTACAGCATACCGTTCGGAGGAATCCGGAGATCGTATTCGGATGGGTCAAAAAGACCTCGGGAATTTTTTTGAATTGATCTATCTGAATATGTCAGGACTCTTAAAATTGTTTCGTACTTGTAACTCTATATTATGTTATAGTATTTGATTTATATTTACAAAGGTTATCTTATGTAAGAATTTATCACACCAAGTTCCTAATTTAACACATTTTAAAAGTTGTGTACAGTACATTAGAGAAATACAGAATTTTTAATATGTGTTACATTGGTCATTCGGTGTGATAAACCTTTATGTAGATACGATAACCTTTAGTTATAATAGTCTAACTTACCCGTTTTTACTGTGTGCAAAAATTAAGTTTACCCTTTTCTGAGACTAATTAGAAAACCTTTAGATGAGTTTAAAAATATGTTCGATTTCTCGCAAAAACACCGAATCTAAAATAGTACAGTGGAAGCCGTTCTTCAGAATAATCCGTATCCCTCTCCTTCCCCTCGGGGAAAATTTCCAAAATTTCTTTTTAGTATGCATTCTCATGACATATTCTAATTGTGTACTAAATTTCAACTTTCAACTCCTAACCGCTTGGGGCTCTGCGCTTATTATTATTATTATTATTAACACATCTGTATTATATTATAACATTTAAAAAATAGCCGTTTGATAAATTTTACGATTAGCACATAAGACATTTCGAGTGATATTCGAAAATGATTTGTTTACGGAAACAATTATACTTTGTTGAATTGCTAATTTTCAAAATTTACTTGGCGCATATAAATATTTATCTTTCAAAGTAATTCACTGACATCTGAAAATAGTAGCGAATTCAGGTGAGAGATAAAATTGTAATCTTACTTTCATTATTATTTTATGGGATCACGTACATATTTGAGGTTGGACATTGCCCGAAGGGAGGTTATGTGGTCCAGGCAAGGGTTTTGCAGTGTGAAGTTAACGAAGTGCAAAATGTGTTAATTTTAAGTTCATCGTATACGGTAATGTTTCAAAATGTTCATAATCTGTTGGAATATTCGTTTCTTATTCAAAAACACGGGTCATAGCTGCAAATTTTATTTGTCTTGTGTGTATTTTCAAATTATTGTTTACTCATTGCCACGCTTTTATCATTATGTTCGTATTCGTGACTTCCATGTAAAGAAAGTTGATGGTTGTATTTAGCAATGCACGTGTAGCTGAGCTGTACTATAAAGTATAATTATATATAAAAATAATAGTAGAGAGTGAGCCGGACGTGATTCGAACACGCAACCTTCTGATCTGGAGTCAGATGCGCTACCATTGCGCCACCGGCTCTTGCTTTCCACTAGTTTCTTTTATTACATTTCAATGATGAACCGAAATTTTTTAAATTGGTATTATCATCGATTATGAATATAGTTAAAAATCCAGGGCTGTGGAGTCGCGTAAAAATCTACCGATTCCGACTCCGGCTAAAACACCAAAACTCCACGACTCCGACTCCCCTGGTTAAATCATAATGAAACGCTAGCTATTTAAAAACAAAAGATTTTATCGACTTTATTTAAGTTACATTTTTAAATATTTTGGCAACGTCTATAAACATATGCTCAAGACAGTTTACTGTCAGTACGTTTCTATATTCAACGGTTGACTCAACAGTGAATTTTCTGCTGAACGATCTGACGTCACGTTTTGCAGAAAAAAGAAACGCTTTCGTTGACAGGTCGCTTTTCAAGATGGCTGACTTAAGTAACGAGAAGGTGCGATCAAGGTCTTAGATTATAATCTTAAGACTTTGGGTGGCGATTGTGTCTGTTTTGCTAAATAATTAAAGTAACTCGCTTAACCATTATTTGAATAAATCCATTTATTCAAATGAACCCATACCTGTAACATTTTCTTGTGTACTGGGCCTTTTTTTAATAATTTTAATTAATTTCTTGAATATTTATATCATTAGGAAGACTTCAAGCGGGCCAAATATCGATCGTAATCAATTTTGGACAAAATAAAAAAAATCTTAAATAAATTATTTTGTTGTTTATGACATACCTGACATCCAATATCTTGTAAGCTAGTTACGATGCTAGTTAGAATCGTCTCCATATTTCAGAGGCCCAAGGCAGAATGTAAATGCAGTCAGTCTTTTTACAATGCGGAGGCCGGAGTAATAGTCAAATGCAAGGCTATTCTAATGTTAATACTAACTGGTCGGTCGCAGTTATGATCATTGACGTCGAGGCGACGTCAATGATCATAACTGCGTCACCGTAACGGGAGAGACGGTAATAAATCTGAAGAACTGTCAAATTGAAGTAAACAGCTTACCCAGCCAAGACAATTACGTCAGAAAAGTCCCAGATATTTCCCACGCTAATCGTATATAAAAAGAAGTCGAATTTGCACCTCCGGGCGGACAGCCGAAGAGGACCGCCAGAAGGAAAACCTCAGCGAACATCTCCCTGAAGAACTCTACAGTCGGAGAGCAACGGAGTGTACACCCTCTACGGACATAGCCGAGCGGACATCAAGGGACACCAGTTCCATAACGCCATCCAAGGGAATTTCGTTTAGAAACCGCCGATCCCAGTGCGTCCTACCAACGCCCTATACGATGAGATCGCATCCTACAAGATAAACCCTGCCCGTATTTTCTCTCTCTCTCTCTCTCTCTCCAACACGACCCTCCTAGAGATCTCTCTCTCGATCTTTAGTTTAGGTTAGAACATAGATATAGAATAGATTCCTTTGTTTGTTTATGCGTGTGTTTTTATTTTGTTTATTTCCTTTGATATGTAAATTCTCTTATTTGTTTATTAAATATGTTAGTATTGTTCTACCCGTGTAGTTATCTGGACACATCGTCACGACCCTTCCCCACTCATTTTTGCCCTCCTAAGCCATCCGACAACCGAGAGCGGGTCTTACCAACCCGTGCAGATTAAGTGGTCATTAGGGATCATCCCAGTGGTCCCCTGCTTACTCACATTAGCACTGAAAAAAATTTACATATCTGAAGATCCTAAGAGCCAACTCGTTTTGGAAGTTTACAGTGTTTAATAAAATTTTGAAGATTTATAAATGAAATTTAATACAGGCTACAATTATTTCTATTTGAATTTCGGCACAATAATTCTACCTACAAAACCAAACCCAACCCCTTAGTTTGAAGAGTCACAGCAAAGACATACGTGAGTGAACTTTCAAGGGGATGCTTCCCAAGAAAACTTTCAACGGTAAACTGGCCCTTATTTAGAAGTTAAACACTTAATATCTCAAGATGAAGTGATTTTGTAATAAAACTCATTACCCTCGAAATTAAGTTTTTTTGTCATCTTATGTTTTTAATAACAAAATATCCTAACAGATGGCACCACACACAATTTTATTTATCACAATTAATAATTTAAAAGTTATTTTTAAAGTAAAATCTCATAAGAAACGGGAAAGTTATGCAACTCTAAATGCTAGATTTTCTTGAAATGCCTTACTGTATTATTATAATAATAGTCATTATATGCAAGTAAAAGTTAATAGTTTATATGGCACATTGCAATAATTATATATTAGAATCACTTTGGCCCCAACTTCGGGTAACTGTAAAATAAAAACAGATTGGCGTTTCAGTCAATATTGACAAAAGTGATTTATTTAAAAGCTTTGTCTTCTAATGTTGAAAAAAAAATGCATTTTATTTTCCCCTAACTAAAATAATAGACTTGTCACGTGTACACTTGCTCTCACGTGTAAACAAAAGTAACGTGTTGTGAGCATTTATGCTCGTTTTTCCTGTGATTCTCTTTGACATAAAAATAATTCAGACCTCTACTTGATGCTATAAAGTATCTTATAACAGTAAAAAAAATGGCCTCAAAATGTACACATCATATCCTTACTATCATACCGCTGTTAATCCTAACTACTGGTTCAATTAGTTCGGATTAGTGCAACTGTACACAATACACACTTTTTTTTATTACAGATTGTAAAAAATTAAAATAGTCTAGTTCAAAAATAAAAGGGGTCTTAATTTTATTTTATTATTTAAGCTGATAGCTTAGTGTTTAAAAGTAATGCAAAAAGTCTTAATTAATGCATAATTAGCAAAATAAGAAGGAATTCAAAGTAGGAACGAGCAACAGGTTGGTTTAATAGTTTAAAAACTAAATTACTACATAGCACACAAGTGTGCTTACACTTGTGTGCATGTACAAGTGTGCTCCCATAGACTTAACATCATACAGTACTTTTGCCACTCTGCCATGCCTGAACCATTGTACCTTTCTCAAATTGCAATTGAAAGGCATCATCTACAGCTTTAATTTGATACCTGTACTGTACTTTTAGCCCCAGCCCTTTTCTCAAACTAAGTCTTACAGTCTCGAACCCTAAAAGAGGGTTTGAGACTGTAAGACTTAGTTTGAGATATTAAATTAATATAAAAGTTAGATTAGATTGAGATAGCATTGTTTTATTCTCAACATGCAAAAATTTTGAACATTGTCAAAGATCTGACCATAAAAATATAGGAAAAGACTTAAAAACAAGACTGAAGATCAGTTTCACTCCTTTGAGTGGTTCTATCCAAAAAGAAGCAAGAATAAATAAATGAAAGCAATAACGACTATTTTTAACTTTCACTTTGAATAAAGTGAAGGAACAATTTATATTTTTAAACTTCCTAATCTTATTTTTTCTGTACATTTCTTTACTCCAAATTTGTGATATTTTGCAAAAATATAGCAAATGCACAGTTTCTCTACAGTTCGACATGTTAAAAAATGTCAAACTGGGTTGTAATTTATTAAAAAGCTTCTTGCTGTATTAATTAATTACAGAAGCTACTTAGTTACTTACGACTAATAAACAGGCTTATTACACACCCATCCAATTCAATTAACTTATCCAAAACGTATTTCAGCCTTACTTGCTCTTATCAATTGGAACAACAGTTCAATCCAATTGATAAGACAAAAATGAATTTTGGATAAGTTTAATTAAATTGGATGGGTGTGTAATAAGCCTGTTCATTAGCCAAAAGTAATCAATTTTATTTTATGAATTTCATGAAAATGGTTAAGTACTTTATATTTACTTTTAAGCAGATCCCGAAAGTGGTGGACAGAGTACCATGGCACTGCATTGCTGGATGATGGTGTGCATAGAAATCCACACACACAAATGCACAATTCACATACAATCTCCATAAAAACTGCAATTCAAACATTGTTATAACCTGGAAATATTAATAATTTGGTTATTTCATATCCTTTAAATGTAATTATTAATGTGCATACAACAAAAACTGGAGAAAAAAATTTTTTATATGTAATTTTAATTCTTACATAAATAAAACACATGAACAATTGATATGAAACCAAATAATAATAATTATTGTTATTCAGAGCTCAGTTTCAAAGTCAGTTCTCCTCTTACATTTTGTTTCTTTAGTCAGAATAACCTGATGATGATGAAATGTAAGTTTCTCTCAAATGAGTCTTCAAATGATTCTTCTGTTAATGAAGGGATGATTTAATGAAATTTGATCACTTTAGACACTTCTCCCAAAGCTGGTACCTACTTGCCAAAGTAAAGGACATGACCTATCCAGACAGACAACTCATAAATGTTTACAAGTCAGCCTGTGTTTGAACTTGCATCCCTTGGCCTTTGCCATCCCGTTTCCAGATTCATATAGCAGAAAAAACCAAACTACAGGCCGATAAACTAGATGTCACTTGAAAAAATGAAATACTGGCAAGGAGTCAGTTGCACTGCTGACTTTTCTCATGACTTTACTTCCTTCCATGTCTTAACTGAAAAAACTTGAATTGTCAGAAAATTTTGAATTTTTTGCAGAGATCATTCAGCATTCTTTATTAAAGTTTGAAATTAAAACATACTTTACAGCCTATACAAAATTTGAACACATTAAAGATTGTTATAACAACCATTTCATTAAGATAGTCTGATCTCTCTTTTACCTGTATTCAAGAATAATAGCCCAACTTGAAATATCCAAAAGAAATTACGAGACCAATTTGATTCAAATTTTGACCTCTCATCACAGTTTGCTTATGTGTTATAGTAAAATCATCCATATGACTCTATATCTTACCAACTTTCTGACTGAAGTCTTTCTTTAGAACAAGTTCTTTTGTGCATAGTTAATTCACTTGACAGCTTAAAACATCTTTCAAAAAATTCATAGCTTTTCTTAAAATGGGTTCTTCTATGTGTCTTTTAACTTTAGTTTCTGCTTAAAATTCTTTCTGCATATGTTGCATGCAGTATCTTTAGGCTTTTGTAAAATGCATTCTTATGTGCGATCTTAAAGCTGATTTCACTTCAAAATGCCTGAGACAAATTTCGCATCCAAAAGGTTTGCTATTGGCATGACTCACGTTGTGTTCAATTAGTAATGCCCGTGTTTTGTAAGCATTTCCACAAATGTCACACGAGAAAGGCATTATTACCTCCAAATGATTGTAATTTTGATGTTCCATTAAAGCTGATCTGTTACTAAATGATTTGGTGCAAACTTTGCATTGAAAAGATCTTTCTTTGCTATGACATATCAGATGACGTGTTAAACCGTTTCTCATCGTAAATGCTTTTCCACAGATTTCACACAAGAAAGGCTTCACACCTGAGTGAATCTTCTGATGGACCATTAATCCTGATCTCAACTTAAATGATTTGGTGCATAATTTGCATTGATAAGCTCTTATGTTAGTATGAATCATCTTATGTTGTCTTAAGCAATTTCTATTCTTAAATTCTTTTCCACAGATTTCACACAAGACCCAAACCTGAGTAAACCCAACACCTGAGTGAACCTTCATATGGGCCAGTAATGATGTTTTCCACTTATATGATTTGGTGCAAAATTTGCATTGATAAGCTCTTGTGTTTTTATGAACACTCTGATGTTGTTTTAAGTAATTTCTATTCTTAAATTGTTTTCCACAGACTTCACAATCACATGAACAATGTATTTTATCGTTGTTCATGTGATTCTGAAGTCTGTAAGAATGAGACCGTTCGTGTATTTTCAAATCAGTCTTTTTCTTAAAACTTTTTCCACAGATTTTACACAAGAACGACCTCACATATGAATGAATCTTCTCATGCGCCATTAATAATGATTTTAAGTTAAATGATTTAAGGCATAATTTGCATTGAAAAGCTTTTAGGCTGTAATGACTATGCAGATGTCGTTTTAAGTTAGATTTAGTCTTATATTGTTTTCCACAGAGTTCGCATGAAAAACGCATTTTACACTTTGCACTTTTTCTGCAGAATTCGCATACTGGCCTTTTATCAGAATTATACCTTAAATTGGTCCCAAAATAATTTTGACAATGAAATATTTTCCCACAAATCTCACACGGAAATAGTCTATTTTCAGGATACTTTGCTTTTTTCGGCTTAACTTCCTTTACATAATGTTTGCATGGGTCATGGCTGACTTTCAAGCGATGTTTAACTTTGAAATGATATTTCCTGTGCTTCGCTAATTCAGAAAAAAGTTTAAATCTCTTCTTGCATTTTGAACAAGAAAACGGAGTCCCTTCTATATGTGATTTCGTGTGTTCCTCGAAATAACATTTGAAGAAAAACTGTTTTTTACAGACATTACAGGAGTAAGTTCTTTTATTGGAATGTACAAACAGATGATTGGCGTATAGTATATGATATGAAAACGTCTTCTTGCAAATATGACACTCCAGCTTCTTTCTCGACGAAATGAATAAATGCCTTTTCAAAACGAGATTTCTGGCTAATCTCAATTTAATAATACATTTTGGATTTAAGTTACTAATTCTTATATAATTTTTCCCGTGCCTGTCACGATTGAACCACTTCTTTCTTGTTTTTTTATTTCCTGAAATGAAAGAAATAAATCAAATTCAAATTTTCAGTTAATTAAAAGTGAACTTCTTTTTAAAATATCAAAATAAAAATGAAATTTAAGATGAAATATCTTCAATAACTTAAATATTTCATCCCTATTTATTGAAAATTAAAACAACGAATAAAAAAAATCAATTATGTATTTCATTTTGACATAATTTTAAAAATATTTTTGTTTTATTTTTATTAGTTTTACAGGTTGCTGCATAATTTTTGCAAATTTAGTGTTTATTCATGTAAATGTAATGAGGTAATTCCCAAAGTTATGGCCTTAAGTCGCAAAACACACTTATATAAAAACGTATAAAGTAATTTTCGTTACTTCCAATTTCGTTATTTCATGAAGACAACCTTCTAATTTCTGTAGAATCAAAAGAATCACATAATTTATTATTGTTGACTGAATAATAGCAATTACCTTCGTGGTTCTTGATATTTGATACATCGTTTTCGTTCTGCTGCAACTAATTAGAAACAAAATAATTAATTACATTTACTGTATATTTATTTACTCTTCATTTCCAAATTTCATTTTAATGCTACTAACCTTTAAATTTTGGAAGTGGAAACTTTCAAAATTCAATTTTTCACAAATAACTTTGCATTGTAATTTTAATTTTGGATCCAGCAGAATATCAGGATTATTATTATTCCATCGTAAATCTTTAACAGTCAGATATCTTTCTTCCTCTTGTACGTTTTCTAAAAGAATAAATAAAGCTTAGAAATAAAGCTTAATTTTATACAAAATCTAAAAACTTACTGTATATAAAGTTAATGAATTCTGAATCACATCATTTTATATACTAGTGTAATATTTTATTAATAAAAATGTTTTACAATTTGCAAATTCCTACGTACAAAATAATAAATATTGGATTTATGGAAGACTCAGACACTTGAAAAACACGAAAACAATTTAGATACTTAATGATAGAATATATTTTTCTTTAAATATGAAATTTAAATTACTTTAGAATAGATCGCGACCCATCTGACAACAGTAGGCTACCATCTTATTTGCTTTAAAGCATCAAAACATTCTTAGAAATGGTTGGAACTCAATACAGCATACCAACCAAATAAATAAACATGACATTGGGTTAAGTTGAAACATTCTTTCAGAGTTATTTCTACCCATTCTTGTTACTGCAAATGCATCCACATACATGCAGCAGAATGATACATGGTGGAATTCATTATGTCTTGTTGTGAATGGAGTTTAGCAACAGAATGTAACTTCAAGAACACCACAGGAGCAAAACACTGGCATATTAAACATGTTGAATGAGGCAGATGGTAAGTAAGAAAAAAATTGATGTGTATAAATATGTAAGTACAGGTAACCCCCGTATAACACGGCACTTCTATAGCACGGATTCACTCTAACACGGTTCGAGAATTGGTACCATCCCCCGTATAACACGGTACTTTTATAGCACGGATTCACTCTAACACGGTTCGAGAATTGGGAATATCCCCCGTATAACACGGTGGTTTTATAGCACGGGTTCACTCTAACATGGTTCAAGAATTGGGTAAAACCCTCGTACAACATGAAATGTAATAAAGAGTGCATTCTTTTATACTTCCACGTAACTCCGCGCAAGCATTCTAATTCTTTTCGTGTCTACTTTGAATGCTCTTTCAACAATAATCCATTTAATGGTTAATTAAATTTTACAATTGGGACCCTTCTTTTGCCTCTAAAAGCTCATTTTAGAATTATAGATTCCTCCATCACGGTACTATCTAGTGCGGGTGCCGCCATCTTTCTTTCACCGTCGTTCCTAAATGTCTACAAACAGCAGCGCACTCCGATTGCAGAGCAACCACTATTAATGTACACACACAAAAACTATTACGAGTTGATGAAGCTCATGCTGAGATCATCATATAGGATGAATAATCCTCTAGTAAAATATTTACTTAAATAATAAATAAGTAATTTACTTGTGAAACGAATGAATAATAAATCCGATTTAAATAAGGATTTAACAGCATGCTTTTTAATTTTTGGAACCTAATCCCCCTTTTCGCACTAGTTCTTTGTTTCGTATAACACAGATTCGCATAACATGGCAATTTTTTGGAACGTAACTCCCATGTTATATGAAGGTTACCTGT
This sequence comes from Centruroides sculpturatus, assembly GCF_000671375.1. NCBI lineage: Eukaryota > Metazoa > Arthropoda > Arachnida > Scorpiones > Buthidae > Centruroides > Centruroides sculpturatus. Next base: position 191,645 of record NW_019384842.1, read on the forward strand.
ACTTATATGGAGTAGGAACATTCAGACTGAAAAAGCTACCTCACGCCAAGTGGAGGAAATAGTTTTGTAAGGTTGCCGACTTTTAGAGGCAATAAGTTAATTGCGCGTCAGAAAAACTTAGGGACAAAACGTATGTAAGTGGTGGTGGTAGGAGACAAAGATGACAAGTGTCTTACAAAAACTGTTTATTTTTGACATAAAGTTAACTTACATAACAATGAAAGAACAATAAACAAAGAATGTTAAATGTCAGATGAGGTATGATGCTGGTGGAAGCCCCAGGACTTTCGAGAAGAAGAGCCCGCAGATTCGGAGGAAGGATACCGTTAAACGGGTGATGTTGACATACTGATTCACACACACACTTCTTAGCAGGCAGAGAAGCTTGGGTGGGTAAAACTGGCAGATGGACGAAGGTCCTGGAATCTTCTCAGCACTTCTCCGGAGAAGAATCAGCTGTTTGTTCTTCATATTTTGGGGGTTTTATAAAATTTTCCACAAATATCACCCTTTTGATTAGTCCCGTTCACCCTCTCCCTTACACCAATTGGTCATTCTTTTGTTTCTAGGCAAAACTTGAGACCGATCCAGGTCAGGAAAGGTCAGAGAGGTAATAACAAAGCTTTTAAAGTCCGTGCNAGACCTCTACTTGATGCTATAAAGTATCTTATAACAGTAAAAAAAATGGCCTCAAAATGTACACATCATATCCTTACTATCATACCGCTGTTAATCCTAACTACTGGTTCAATTAGTTCGGATTAGTGCAACTGTACACAATACACACTTTTTTTTATTACAGATTGTAAAAAATTAAAATAGTCTAGTTCAAAAATAAAAGGGGTCTTAATTTTATTTTATTATTTAAGCTGATAGCTTAGTGTTTAAAAGTAATGCAAAAAGTCTTAATTAATGCATAATTAGCAAAATAAGAAGGAATTCAAAGTATTAACGAGCAACAGGTTGGTTTAATAGTTTAAAAACTAAATTACTACATAGCACACAAGTGTGCTTACACTTGTGTGCATGTACAAGTGTGCTCCCATAGACTTAACATCATACAGTACTTTTGCCACTCTGCCATGCCTGAACCATTGTACCTTTCTCAAATTGCAATTGAAAGGCATCATCTACAGCTTTAATTTGATACCTGTACTGTACTTTTAGCCCCAGCCCTTTTCTCAAACTAAGTCTTACAGTCTCGAACCCTAAAAGAGGGTTTGAGACTGTAAGACTTAGTTTGAGATATTAAATTAATATAAAAGTTAGATTAGATTGAGATAGCATTGTTTTATTCTCAACATGCAAAAATTTTGAACATTGTCAAAGATCTGACCATAAAAATATAGGAAAAGACTTAAAAACAAGACTGAAGATCAGTTTCACTCCTTTGAGTGGTTCTATCCAAAAAGAAGCAAGAATAAATAAATGAAAGCAATAACGACTATTTTTAACTTTCACTTTGAATAAAGTGAAGGAACAATTTATATTTTTGAACTTCCTAATCTTATTTTTTCTGTACATTTCTTTACTCCAAATTTGTGATATTTTGCAAAAATATAGCAAATGCACAGTTTCTCTACAGTTCGACATGTTAAAAAATGTCAAACTGGGTTGTAATTTATTAAAAAGCTTCTTGCTGTATTAATTAATTACAGAAGCTACTTAGTTACTTACGACTAATAAACAGGCTTATTACACACCCATCCAATTCAATTAACTTATCCAAAATGTATTTCAGCCTTACTTGCTCTTATCAATTGGAACAACAGTTCAATCCAATTGATAAGACAGAAATGAATTTTGGATAAGTTTAATTAAATTGGATGGGTGTGTAATAAGCCTGTTCATTAGCCAAAAGTAATCAATTTTATTTTATGAATTTCATGAAAATGGTTAAGTACTTTATATTTACTTTTAAGCAGATCCCGAAAGTGGTGGACAGAGTACCATGGCACTGCATTGCTGGATGATGGTGTGCATAGAAATCCACACACACAAATGCACAATTCACACACAATCTCCATAAAAACTGCAATTCAAACATTGTTATAACCTGGAAATATTAATAATTTGGTTATTTCATATCCTTTAAATGTAATTATTAATGTGCATACAACAAAAACTGGAGAAAAAAATTTTTTATATGTAATTTTAATTCTTACATAAATAAAACACATGAACAATTGATATGAAACCAAATAATAATAATTATTGTTATTCAGAGCTCAGTTTCAAAGTCAGTTCTCCTCTTACATTTTGTTTCTTTAGTCAGAATAACCTGATGATGATGAAATGTAAGTTTCTCTCAAATGAGTCTTCAAATGATTCTTCTGTTAATGAAGGGATGATTTAATGAAATTTGATCACTTTAGACACTTCTCCCAAAGCTGGTACCTACTTGCCAAAGTAAAGGACATGACCTATCCAGACAGACAACTCATAAATGTTTACAAGTCAGCCTGTGTTTGAACTTGCATCCCTTGGCCTTTGCCATCCCGTTTCCAGATTCATATAGCAGAAAAAACCAAACTACAGGCCGATAAACTAGATGTCACTTGAAAAAATGAAATACTGGCAAGGAGTCAGTTGCACTGCTGACTTTTCTCATGACTTTACTTCCTTCCATGTCTTAACTGAAAAAACTTGAATTGTCAGAAAATTTTGAATTTTTTGCAGAGATCATTCAGCATTCTTTATTAAAGTTTGAAATTAAAACATACTTTACAGCCTATACAAAATTTGAACACATTAAAGATTGTTATAACAACCATTTCATTACGATAGTCTGATCTCTCTTTTACCTGTATTCAAGAATAATAGCCCAACTTGAAATATCCAAAAGAAATTACGAGACCAATTTGATTCAAATTTTGACCTCTCATCACAGTTTGCTTATGTGTTATAGTAAAATCATCCATATGACTCTATATCTTACCAACTTTCTGACTGAAGTCTTTCTTTAGAACAAGTTCTTTTGTGCATAGTTAATTCACTTGACAGCTTAAAACATCTTTCAAAAAATTCATAGCTTTTCTTAAAATGGGTTCTTCTATGTGTCTTTTAACTTTAGTTTCTGCTTAAAATTCTTTCTGCATATGTTGCATGCAGTATCTTTAGGCTTTTGTAAAATGCATTCTTATGTGCGATCTTAAAGCTGATTTCACTTCAAAATGCCTGAGACAAATTTCGCATCCAAAAGGTTTGCTATTGGCATGACTCACGTTGTGTTCAATTAGTAATGCCCGTGTTTTGTAAGCATTTCCACAAATGTCACACGAGAAAGGCATTATTACCTCCAAATGATTGTAATTTTGATGTTCCATTAAAGCTGATCTGTTACTAAATGATTTGGTGCAAACTTTGCATTGAAAAGATCTTTCTTTGCTATGACATATCAGATGACGTGTTAAACCGTTTCTCATCGTAAATGCTTTTCCACAGATTTCACACAAGAAAGGCTTCACACCTGAGTGAATCTTCTGATGGACCATTAATCCTGATCTCAACTTAAATGATTTGGTGCATAATTTGCATTGATAAGCTCTTATGTTGGTATGAATCATCTTATGTTGTCTTAAGCAATTTCTATTCTTAAATTCTTTTCCACAGATTTCACACAAGACCCAAACCTGAGTAAACCCAACACCTGAGTGAACCTTCATATGGGCCAGTAATGATGTTTTCCACTTATATGATTTGGTGCAAAATTTGCATTGATAAGCTCTTGTGTTTTTATGAACACTCTGATGTTGTTTTAAGTAATTTCTATTCTTAAATTGTTTTCCACAGACTTCACAATCACATGAACAATGTATTTTATCGTTGTTCATGTGATTCTGAAGTCTGTAAGAATGAGACCGTTCGTGTATTTTCAAATCAGTCTTTTTCTTAAAACTTTTTCCACAGATTTTACACAAGAACGACCTCACATATGAATGAATCTTCTCATGCGCCATTAATAATGATTTTAAGTTAAATGATTTAAGGCATAATTTGCATTGAAAAGCTTTTAGGTTGTAATGACTATGCAGATGTCGTTTTAAGTTAGATTTAGTCTTATATTGTTTTCCACAGAGTTCGCATGAAAAACGCATTTTACACTTTGCACTTTTTCTGCAGAATTCGCATACTGGCCTTTTATCAGAATTATACCTTAAATTGGTCCCAAAATAATTTTGACAATGAAATATTTTCCCACAAATCTCACACGGAAATAGTCTATTTTCAGGATACTTTGCTTTTTTCGGCTTAACTTCCTTTACATAATGTTTGCATGGGTCATGGCTGACTTTCAAGCGATGTTTAACTTTGAAATGATATTTCCTGTGCTTCGCTAATTCAGAAAAAAGTTTAAATCTCTTCTTGCATTTTGAACAAGAAAACGGAGTCCCTTCTATATGTGATTTCGTGTGTTCCTCGAAATAACATTTGAAGAAAAACTGTTTTTTACAGACATTACAATGGTAAGTTCTTTTATTGGAATGTACAAACAGATGATTGGCGTATAATATATGATATGAAAACGTCTTCTTGCAAATATGACACTCCAGCTTCTTTCTCGACGAAATGAATAAATGCCTTTTCAAAACGTGATTTCTGGCTAATCTCAATTTAATAATACATTTTGGATTTAAGTTACTAATTCTTATATAATTTTTCCCGTGCCTGTCACGATTGAACCACTTCTTTCTTGTTTTTTTATTTCCTGAAATGAAAGAAATAAATCAAATTCAAATTTTCAGTTAATTAAAAGTGAACTTCTTTTTAAAATATCAAAATAAAAATGAAATTTAAGATGAAATATCTTCAATAACTTAAATATTTCATCCCTATTTATTGAAAATTAAAACAACGTATAAAAAAAATCAATTATGTATTTCATTTTGACATAATTTTAAAAATATTTTTGTTCTATTTTTATTAGTTTTACAGGTTGCTGCATAATTTTTGCAAATTTAGTGTTTATTCATGTAAATGTAATGAGGTAATTCCCAAAGTTATGGCCTTAAGTCGCAAAACACACTTATATAAAAACGTATAAAGTAATTTTCGTTACTTCCAATTTCGTTATTTCATGAAGACAACCTTCTAATTTCTGTAGAATCAAAAGAATCACATAATTTATTATTGTTGACTGAATAATAGCAATTACCTTCGTGGTTCTTGATATTTGATACATCGTTTTCGTTCTGCTGCAACTAATTAGAAACAAAATAATTAATTACATTTACTGTATATTTATTTACTCTTCATTTCCAAATTTCATTTTAATGCTACTAACCTTTAAATTTTGGAAGTGGAAACTTTCAAAATTCAATTTTTCACAAATAACTTTGCATTGTAATTTTAATTTTGGATCCAGCAGAATATCAGGATTATTATTATTCCATCGTAAATCTTTAACAGTCAGATATCTTTCTTCCTCTTGTATGTTTTCTAAAAGAATAAATAAAGCTTAGAAATAAAGCTTAATTTTATACAAAATCTAAAAACTTACTGTATATAAAGTTAATGAATTCTGAATCACATCATTTTATATACTAGTGTAATATTTTATTAATAAAAATGTTTTACAATATGCAAAATCCTACGTACAAAATAATAAATATTGGATTTATGGAAGACTCAGACACTTGAAAAACACGAAAACAATTTAGATATTTAATGATAGAATATATTTTTCTTTAAATATGAAATTTAAATTACTTTAGAACAGGTCGAAACCCATATGACAACAGTAGGCTACTATCTTATTTGCTTTAAAGCATAAAAATATTCTTAGAAATGGTTGGAACTCAATACAGCATACCAACCAAATAAATAAACATGACATTGGGTTAAGTTGAAACATTCTTTCAGAGTTATTTCTACCCATTCTTGTTACTGCAAATGCATGCACATACAGGCAGCAGAATGATACATGGTGGAATTTGTTATTGCTTGTTGTGAGTGGAGTTTAGCAACAGAATGTAACTTCAGGAACACCACAGGAACAAAACACTGACATGTTGAATGAGGCACATGGTAAGTCAGAAAAAAATAATTGATGTGTACAAATATGTAAGTACTTATGTGGAGTAGAAACATTCAGACTGAAAAAGCTACCTCACACCAAGTGGAGGAAATGGTTTTGTAAGGTTGCCGACTTTTAGGGCCAATAAGTTAATTGCGCGTCAGAAAAACTTAGGGACAAATCGTATGTAAGTGGTGGTGGTAGGAGACAAAGATGACAAGTGTCTTACAAAAACTGTTTATTTTTGACATAAAGCTAACTTACATAATGGAAGAACAATAAACGAAGAATGTTAGATGTCGGATGAGGTGTGATGTTGGTGGTAGCTAGGGGCTTCCTAGGATAGGAGTCCACAGATTCGGAGGTAGGATACCGGTAAACGGGTGATGGTTGATGTTCTGATTCACATACACACACTTTTTAGCAGACAGAGAAGCTTGGGCGGGTGCGACTGGCCTGTGGATGGAGGTCCTGGAATCTTCTCAGCACTTGTCCAGAGGAGAATCGGCTGTTTGTCCTTGATATTTGGGGGTTTTATAAGATTTTCCCCGAATATCACCCTTTTGATTGATCCCGTTCACCCTCTCCCTTACCCCGACTGGTCATTCTTTTGTTTCTAGGCGAAACTTGAGACCGATCCAGGTCAGGAAAGGTTGGAGAGGTGATAACGGAGCTTTTAAAGTCTGTGCTCGTATTTTACTCCATTATGGCCCTTCTCTCTGACATCTTTGAACCTAAACGGTCCACCAGATGTTCTTGTGGCCATTTTCCCCCTAATGCATTCAGGCTTAACAGATGTCCCTTTAGTCATTAAACCCTCTTTTCTCAATTGTTTCGACCTGACACTTGTTCGCGAGCATCTCGACAAAGCTTTCTCTCTTGATGTTCCCCCTGCCATTTATCATTCCATCACATTTGTTTTACAATAGGTAAGAAAGTTTTCCTTTTGCCTGGGTTTTGTCACCAACACACCCTCTTGACCTGATTTGATCTTCAAAACTTTCCTACTTAGGAGTTTTGTAATTAGTCGAAATTTAGACGTGCTTTTATGACCCTCACAGTTTCTGGAGGTGCTTCTATACAGTATGAGCACTAGCAAGTGTCTTGTTGCTCAAGAGTAATACTTTGAAACAGTTGTTTAAATCTCCTTTGGGACTGTCCATAAATTAGATCTGCATTTTTATGAAATTTTTATTCCCCCTCCTTCCCCTCTCTTGTCTCAGTTTCCATAACGCCTTCTCCTCTTTACTTGTCCAACAAAACTGAACTCCCCTTAAAACCTTTATCACTTTATGAATGTCAGATACCATAAGTAAAAACCAAACATATAGGAACTTTGGAAATAAATATAATCGTCTTCTTCTCTAGCATTCAACCCTCATTGGTGCACGGCCCATTGTTTACATGTCTAGTGCTATGTGACTATATTTTGAATATATTTTTTTGTTTATCATTGTTCTTTTTAATTTGTAATTAATGTTCTGCTATTATGTATTGCATTTTAAACTTGTACAGTATATCATGGTATCCCCTCCTCTTTGCCCTGGTGTCACCTTTTCTGAGTTGCAACATTTGGAACTCTCTGATTGGTCAAGGGGAGTGTCACATGCAGAGCACTTACTTCCAGATGGCGGAAAGTATAAATAAAGGAACTTTTACCATGTGTGCTCTCATATTTTTTTTCCTTGGACTGTTCTGGAAGGACAAAAGGTGAAGTATTAGCAGGAACTTTCAAGAGGACGTTTGTGGTGATCGCCATCATGGAAAACATAAATTCTACTCGACTGGGGACAATCTGTGTCCAATTAGTGAGATATCAGCAATATTAGTTTTGAATTAGTATGCATGTGTATCCATTCTATTTGTAGTTAACATGTCATTGCGAATTCTCTAGGGCTAACTCTGAAAAAAGGAGAGGGAGGTGTATGTATATGTATAAACATGTAAATATTTTTATCTAGATAGAATGCAAATTAGTTGTGTAGCATGAAATGAATTGTGTTAATTGTACTACCTGGCTCTTGTGTTATATATATTGAAGGCAATCACACATATTGTATCAGATTAAATAATTCTTTTCTTTTGTCGTTTATGTGCACATGGCTTTGATCAATTATTCAGTTGCTATCATATTACTTTCTTCATACACACAGTGGATTTCAGTCTACAAAAGATACTACACATGCATTCCTCCATTTTACCTGATCTAGTGCATCATTTGGTGAAATTCTCATTGTTTCCCTATCTTCTGTGATTTGGACAAGTCACCAGTTTTTGGGGCATCCATGAGGTCTAATTTTCTCTGGGTCATAACAGAGGATACTTTTTGCCATTGAGTTGTCATCACTGCACATAACATAACAATACCAGCATAATTAAGTTTCTTGCATCTTGTCTGTAACTGTTCATATTTGTTTTCTGAAGTTGTTATTCATTATGTGATGAAAGCACATAAGACCCAATAATGATCTTAACATTCTCATTTCTATGACATGTAGTGCCTGTTTGTGCTTCTATGTGACATTTCAGCATTCTGACCCATACATTGCTACTGGTTGCACAACTAACTTATAAATTTTTCGCCTTAAGATGAATTGGCATCTTTTTATCACAAAGCGCTCCAGTTACCTCTCTCCATTTCATTCAGGCTGCACTGATTCATGCACGAACGTCTGGTGTTGCATTTTGTCATCGGATGAGATAAGGGAGCTTAAGTATTTGAATTTTGTAGTTTTTGTAATTTCTTAGTAATATATTAGGATTTTTCTATTTGTCTGTGTGCCACATTCTAAATATTCAGTTTTCTGAATGTTTAAATTGAAAGTCATTTTTGCTCAGACAATCTTTCCAGTCTTGTGCTTATTTTTCAGGGTTCTTTAGATTCTGGTCTGCAATTAAAACTGCAGATCAAAATGGTTGAAATAAATAAAATAAAATGCATAAACTGCATAAAATTTAATGTAATAAATTGATGTGCACTAAACCTCAACCCCTCCCCCTTGTCTGGCTTGGTCCAACTTGTTGTAATCCCCTCCCTCCCTTACAATATGGACATCGTCAATGGCCAGTCCCAATTTCAAAAATAAAAATTTCCATAAATACCAAACAATCTTCTGAATCACCAGGCTATATTAAGACTAATTTAATAATCTTACAGAAATTTTTTATATCTAAATATTAACTTAGCTCAATAATTTGGCAAATCATTAGGCATTACTTAAAAATTGAATTATTATATTACTGTTTATTTCCAAGAACTTTTTGACACTATTTGTATAAAAATCTGCTACAAATAAAATACTTTCTCTTTGTTATTTCGACATACCTTTATTCATACAGTCGGGTTCGTCATCAAATTTTCTTTTTATTTCGTGTTTGAAATCTTCATAAATGTAGTCGTCTTGAAAATATGTGCTGTTATTTTTATGTATCGTCTCTTCTCCATTTTCCAACTATTTTAGAAAAACATTGCATTAAACTATTATAACAATTGCTTTATTTAGGAAGATAGAATTGTTAAAATTTGTAACACAAAGGATGATCAGAATAAATAATAACATTAACTATTATAACAATATTTAAGCAGTGTTATAACTATTAATACTACATATATTCAATATGTACATGTATTGATCTATAGTTTAATGCTATCAGAATGGAAGTAATACCACAAAATTCGAAGTGTGCCAGAATATTAAGAGCAGAGTGGTGTATGCTGTTTTATAAGAATGTTCCTACTGTTTGTGTGGATTACATTTCTTATTCTTCAGATATTCAACATGCTTGAATGTTTATTTAGATCATTATCTTTGGGCAAACATACATTTTTGATGTTCTATTTCACTATCAGCCTCAACATGTGACCAATGACATACAATCATTAGTAATTATCATTAAGATGGCTTCTTGTAGAAAGCACATGCAAGAAGAGGCCCACATCTAAAGGACCATACCTTTTCTGGCCAACTAAAATTTACTTTTGAATTAAAGATGCCGGAATTTCCTTGTTGTCCTGATTGTTTCCATGTGCTTATTTGGTGATGATGACCCCAAGCACAGATATGAAGAAATTATTGACAAAAACATATCCCTTCTTCAGGTACGAATCTCAAGCAGTTTTTCACTAATATATAATTGAGACCAAATTTCTGCACATTGGCTTTGTTTTCTACTGACTTGGCTCCTCTATATGTGTAAAATGCCAAACACTAGTTAGACAATGCATGCNAGATCAAAATGGTTGAAATAAATAAAATAAAATGCATAAACTGCATAAAATTTAATGTAATAAATTGATGTGCACTAAACCTCAACCCCTCCCCCTTGTCTGGCTTGGTCCAACTTGTTGTAATCCCCTCCCTCCCTTACAATATGGACATCGTCAATGGCCAGTCCCAATTTCAAAAATAAAAATTTCCATAAATACCAAACAATCTTCTGAATCACCAAGCTATATTAAGAGTAATTTAATAATCTTACATAAATTTTTTATATCTAATTATTAAATTAGCTCAATAATTTGGCAAAACATTAGGCATTACTTAAAAATTGGGTTATTATATTACTGTTTATTTCCAAGAACTTTTTGACACTATTTGTAAAAAAATCTGCTACAAATAAAATACTTTCTCTCTGTTATTTCGACATACCTTTATTCGTACAGTCGGGTTCGTCATCAAATTTTTTTATTTCGTGTTTGGAATCTTCATAAATGTCTTGAAAATATGTGCCATTATTTTTATATATTGTCTCTTCTCCATTTTTCAACTATTTTGAAAAAAAATTGCATTAAATTATTATAACAATTGCTTTATAAAGGAAGACAGAATTGTAAAATTTGTAACACAAAGGATGATTACAATAAATGATAGCATTAACTATTATAACAATATTTAAGCAGTGTTATAACTATTAATACTACATATATTCAGTATGTACATGTATTGATCAATAGTTTAATGCTATCAGAATGGAGGTGATGCCAGTTAATTTGAAGTGTGTAAGACCAGAGTGGTGTATGCTGTTATATAAGAATGTATCCAGTGGTGATATTCAGCAGGTTCGCACAGGTTCGGCCGAACCCGTTGTTAACATTTTCAAAGTTTTCCAAACCCGTTGTTAAACACACATAACATTTCTCAGTGGTTTTGTTTCTTTTAAAAAATATATTAAAATATACGTATTATACTCTGTAACACTACTAAACTAGAGCCTTATACTCTGTTCGCCTTAGTGCAACCTCCATCAATCGTTTCAATCTCGACTGAAACGAGGTTCAATTGCAATCGACTCAAGAGAGTTCTCGAAACTAGGTCCAGTCACACGAGAGATCCCACAATCCCAAGCATGCGAAAAAATACAAGATGGTTGCGGAACACGTGTCTGGCTATCGACAGCGAAATAAAAAAGATATTGTATTTCGAGAGACAATGACATCTATCTATTATTATAATAATACCTAATGATAAAATAAATGATTTAGAAAAGTTTTTTCTTGAGAAAAAGCCAATTTTTATGTTTATAAAATATTTTGAATAAAAAATATTAAAATATGTACAAAGTAGACCATTTTGAACACTTTTTTGTTTTATTTATCAAAAAAATATAGTTCTGGCATAAACAATGTTAAAGTTTAACTGACTTAATTTTGTGAAAGCATCTTTTTTATTTATATGGGTATCTTAAGGTCAGTTTTTGTGCTAATGTTGCTAATGCATCATTTGAGCGAAAAAAATTGTTAAGGAAAAATTTTTTGTTAGCGAATCCTTCATGAAATATTTCGAATATCACCACTGAATGTATCTACTGTTTGTGTGGACTACATTCCTTATTCTTCAGATATAACTCAGCATTTGAGCATGTTGAATATCATTATCTTTGGGTAAACATACATTTCAGATGTTTTCTTGCACTATCAGCCTCAACATGTGGTCAATGACATACATTCATTCATTATTATTCATTCATTAGTTTAATTGTACATTTAAAACAAAGTACCAAGTCCTGCCCCGCAGTGAGCATTACAGGATCATATCCATTACATAGTTTCACTGAGTTACAGTATGCACTAATGAACAAAGCAAAGTGAAAAGAAAAATAAATAAATAAAAAAACACAATGACAATAAAAGACCCGAACAGAATACGCAGCATCTTGCTGCAGCATATAACAGATTACTTATCTGCAAGAATATTTTCGCAAAAGAAGGTCGCAGTAAATACAATAATTCTGACAAAGTGTTTAACAGCATTTATCCCGTGCAGAAAATTTGTAAGACAAAGATTTGAGAATCCCATGAGTCCATATATAATATGCATACAGATCAAAAAAGAAAATCCACACAGCTAGTAATTGTAAGTATCAATTCCAACACCTTAAACCCAAAAACAGAGGATGATGATGAAGCTTACATATCTCTTACAGTCAGCAAAAACAAATGTATATAGAGAAGCAATGATCTGCTTGTATCAGTTGTTGTGCTAAGAAGCAGAGATAGCACTATGAATTAAACAATTTGTGCCCTGTAAAGGATTCCATAATTATTCAGGTAAGTAGTCAGCTGTCTTAATATATAAGGCTTTTGCTTTAATGTACAGTGAACACTCCTTATCCAGTGTGTTATGTTCATGTTTATCTAGGCCACTCCTCAAACAATTAGCACATTTAGGCTACAAACTTTCTTCGGTGATGGGCAACTTGCCGCCAAATGTCCAAAAGCAAGACATTTGTAGCACTGTCGTACAAGGAAATAATCATAAGCATTGCACGTTTTCCACTGAACATAAAGATATCCTTATTTTTTAGTCATTGCCCTAACCTCCAGTGACATCTCTAACACCCATGATAAAAACTCGTCATTTCTCTGTTTGATTGAAAATCGAAGGTTTAAAACCTTTTTAAACTCCTCCATCATGTACTTCTGTGAAAAAATATTCTGTTCAAGCAGATATTCTAATAGGTCGTCTTTGGTGATTGAGTTGGGGACTGAAGTCACTTTCATAAGGGGAAGACGCCATCTTGTGTTTCGTGCCTTCAATCCTTCTATTTTGTCTAATTGTTCCTGAAAGTATTCAGCCACCTCTCTGATAGAAAAATCAATAGCAATTCCACCCTTGTTAATCTTACGAATACACTTGATAAGCACCTTATGCAATCTTTGATCAAAAGAATTAGTGAGCAGTAATTTATATTTCACACAGGGATCACAATCAGGTTGTTCTGGACTGGACAAACTATCATTATTGATAAGATGAAAAACAAACAAGTGGGAAACTGCAATTAAACATTTTCCCAAACTGCGGGGATGACTTGCAAACAAAAAGTGGACAGATACAACAATTGTTGGCTTTCCGGATTTATCATGCAGCCGAAAAGCCTTTTCTTACTGATATAGTAATTTTAGTCTAATTTCTCCATTGAGGTGAACTATTATGCAATCTACTGTGAAGAACTTTCTGTGTATACATATTTGATTCTGTCATCAGAAGGGAGAGAATATAATTAGTAAAGAAAAGATAGTAGTAGCAAATAGGAGAAGAATCAGTAGAATGCATATGTTTAAGCCTAGAAGGTTCTTTAAAATGAAAAGAAAGAGGGAAAGGATGTTCAGATAATAAAATCTTGCTATAAAAATTGCATTAAAGTATTATAACAATTGCTTTATAAAAGAAGATAGAATTGTTAAAATTTGTAACACGAAGGATGATTACAATAAATGATAACATTAACTATATTCTTTGTCATCCATATCACTGTCACTACCTAACACAGGATGAGAATTAATGAGATTCAGATGTTCATATATATATTTACACTATGCCAAGGTGGAGCAATGGCCAACAGAGTGGCATAGTGGGCGATTATAGGCCATGGGCACTGAAGTTGTCCCCAGTAAACACGGCAATTAACCGAGAATGGTCGTATCTAAAATTAAATATCTCTGGATGTAATACATTGGATGGAAGTCAAGTCCAGATAGTATAACTGGCAATGCATCCATACAGAATGAGAAGCTAGGGTATTGAATGATGCACATTGTCGTCTTCACTAGAATTATAGCTGTCATTCTGAAGAGCATCCAAATATTACTCATAATCATTCAAGTGAGAAGCCATTATTAAACTATTTAAAATGTAATTATAAATATCACTTACAATGTTGATTATTATATGTAATATAACAACTGTAAAAGTTTTAAAATTATAATGATATAAGCCTATATTACAAAAGCAAAGTATCAATGCTAAATATTTATATAGTACTAGTGGGCATTCTAGCAGCAATACAAATTACTATGAGGCATGTTTAATGCACTTAATATATGAAAGTTGTGTGTGCTTAATTTTTAAAAGTTTGATGCACTTAATATATATAAATGTATACAATTCTTCATCTTAGAAACTAAACTTAAAAAATCAATACACAAACAGCAAACAGTATTTGTACATGAGAAAGTGAAGCTATTCTTTACTCAAAATTGTTTAAATAAATAGTTCCTGCGCACGTATAACCCTTTGTCTCGGAGCAGCGGCAGCTTTACGTTTCTCCACAGTGGTGTATTTCTTTGGTGATGCCATGAAAGGTTTCTATTACTATATTAAAATATTACCTTATATTACGTTAACTATTTCAAACCTTGTGGTCTTATCGTAGTGGTTCAAACCTATCCATTTTTTCGTTATTCGCTCCCTAGTGAACATTACAGGCATTCTGTGACAATAATAAATTCTTATTGCAAATATACTGAATTATTTATATTGTTATATTGACCAAATAATAATTTATTGGCCAAATGAATAATAATAATTTATATTGTTAATTTAAATAATAATTAAAATTGTTAATTTGAATGTTTGAAATATGACACACGATAGGGGTGCCTCTAGAGTCCATTATCATCCGTTATGCGGACAGACAGATACCTGTTGAATGGGTTATATATATATACAGTAATGTATTCTGAAGTTAGAACAGGTGGTGTTAGAGACAGGCAGATCAGCAAAGTTCAGAATGAAATTTTCTATAGTACAGTCAACCCCCTATAACACGGTAGATACGTTCCACTTTTTACGAAATTTACGTTTTACGAGTCATTAAATACATGAGCCAATCACAGCCCGGCACGTATGCACTTTACAAACTACAGCTGTTTGAAATGTTTTCTTCCATAAAATTAATCGATTCTAGACTAATTTGACTCAACATTTCCAAAACACGTATAATTTCTTAAGAATAATCCATATAAACTATGCTATTAACAAAAAATTGTAGGATTACTTACCGAGTGTGCACCATTCAAACACACCATTGATTAAGCTTGTTTTCGTTGTGGAGCAGCACATTGAACGGGGGCACATGTGTTTCCTAATAAATTATTTTTCTGCAAAAAATTTGCTGAACTTTGGAGACATCATTAATATAAATATAATTTTTATGGCCGTTAAATAATAAATTATTTTTAGTAAGTCTGCTGCTCGTTTAAACTCAACGGTTTGTGCAATATCTGCTATTCGACCAATCCTGTCGCAACACAAGTCAGACATGACATTTTACCACATTTTTCGAGTCTCTTTTAGCATCTTTATATGAATACAGTCGAAATTTTTTCGCCACTATATACGAATCCACATTATATGAACTCGTTTTATAGGGGGTCTACTGTACTATCATTCTTTTATTTCAATGAAAGAGAATAAGTTGAAGGCAGCCAATGGATCAGTCACAAGTGTTTCAGCAGTATAGCAAGCATTCTATCAGCTGCATGAACTTCTAAATGTTAATTAAAAATGTGTTCAAGTGGCAACATTTATCTTCTTTTCATTCAATCAATATAAAATCAATAATTTATTAAAATAGTTTTTAATCTTTCTCTTAATGTTAGTCTATTGATATATTTTTCTTGATATCTTTTCATTCAACTGACTTGTTTATAAAATTACACAAAATAATGTGGAATTTTTATGAATACCAGTTTACTTATGTAAAAAAATTCCAATCTCCATCTTATATCCATTTTAATTGATCATACAAGGCACATTCAACAGAAAACCAGAAAAGTGCCATTGAAAGTTAGGAGAATAAGCAATAGTGTAGTAATTCTAACAAACAAAAGCTCCAAGTCAGAGGCAATATTAACTGCAACTGGAAACACCGTTGATGCGCAAGAACACAAGACAACAGATCGATAAAATGGCAGCACCTCTCCAACAGTGTGCAAAGCAAGAGTGACAATTGGTTTTCGTCAAAAATCAGAAAACACTATGACATCCATTGGCACATGCAGGTACAGTAAGGAGATGATTATGAGTTGTACACAGATGTACGAGTAGTTCTAAGGTTCCAAAATCATCCACAGTTTCATCCATGGCACTCAATCCAGTAAAATAGCCACATTTTTGGCTATTGTTTGAGTATCGAAGAACCAGAACAACAACCAAAAATGTGTCTAATTAATTATAATTTTTAGTTTCCTCATCTAAATGCTTTTCAATTTTTAATTACATTTGATAATTCTTTCTTCATTCAAACAACTTTTAAAAATGAAAAGCACAACTGATTATTATTAAAGTTATATTAATACTGTTCGATGCAAGAAAATAAATTAAAAAGACTAGACTACTACAAAATAATGAATGTACTTACACGCAGATCATTCTCCATAGTGGTACTGTTATGCTCAGCTTTAATACTTGAGCTATCGATTTCAAATTGCAAACAAGACAAACGATCAGTGTTTGCACCAATGTCCCACTCCGGTTCCTTTTTGATGACAATTTCGTCTTCATTCTTGACACCTAATAAAATAAAAATATATAAATTCCAAATATTATTTCCATCTTATTGATGAAAATCTTACTCAGATCAACAGATCGAATTAAACTGTAATTTTTTAAACATTTTTTCATGATACAAACATGATAAAAGCATAAGCATTTACAATTTATTAATATTAAAAAAATAATGCAAAAGTCTTTTAATTAATGCATAATTAACAAAACATTCAGAAATTCAGAATAGGGATAAGCAACAGATTGTTCTAATATTTGAAAAAGTGAATTGCTAGATGGTGCACAAGCAACTGACAAGTTTGTTTATTGCTACATAGCTGCCTTCTAGTAGGCTTAACATTGTATCTTTGCCACTCCACCACAACTAACAGTTGTACCTTTCTCAAATCTTGCTTCAACAGCAACATGTACAGGGTAATAGCTTTAATTTCATACCAGAACAGTATTTTTAGTCCCAGCCATTTAATCAAACTAAGTCGAGCAAAACCGAAACTCTCTTAATTTATAGATTACAAGAGACAGCTCTACATTTCACATGCAATTACCTCTGATAATATGACAAACAAATTGCACCAAGGAAAATTAACATCTCAACACACAACTGCAGCTATAATCTATCCACACTTCTATCTGACTGTCCACATAGAGATTTTGGAAGTTTAGTCTTCTCCTCCAATCCAGCTAAGAAACACACTCAGCGCGTAAGAGAAAACCGTGATCTATAAATAACAGTAAGGTCACGCCACTATGTTTTAAAATCGTTAATGCGCCATTTTCTGTCAATAGATGACACTTTGATCCTGTTTAGCCCATTTTTCTCCTATTATGCCCTATTAATAAAGAATTGTATCTGTTTTTTTCAGAAAAGCAAAAGCAATTAACTACAAGAATTTATGAATTATTTTTACAATTACTTGTTGCTATTTTATTTTCTAAAATAAATGAAAAAAAAATTATTGTCTCCTCCAAAAAAAATAACCTAACTCCAAAGGTACAATTGAAAATGATGTTATTTTACAATCAAGCTTAAATNTCTTGTGTGTACTATGTGTGACAACAAACGCTGTGTATCGATACTATGCAAGACAAGAGTCAAGTCATAGTAACCAAAACAAAACAAAAATTAAACCAGTGTGTCAGTGTGTGTGTCCGTATTCAAAAATTTCCTAACAATATGAAATTTTTTCAATATAACAGCCTTCTATAGTATGGTGTATGTGTTTCTACTGAATTATAATGTTCCCAAGGTTTTGTGTGGTGTGTGTGGTATGACACCTGTAGAGGAGAGAACAGGTACAGTACAATAATAACCTTATCCATCTGCCTTATTTCCTGGGCAAGTTCTGTGCACTTGCTGATTTTTTCAGTGCATTGTGAGTGTTTGGAAAGGATATGTCTATAACTTTATAATTATTTTTATTAAACCAATGGCATGCTTGGTTCATACAAGTGTTACTTAAGAACAAAATAGCAAAAATAATAATTTTTAAATAAATTAATATAAAATAAAAGAATTTCTTTTAAAATAACCTAACTTCAAAGGTACAATTGAAAATGGTGTTATGTTACAATCAAGCTTAAATGAGCCTTCATTTACACTACCTTTCACTAGCTGCAACTGACCAACACAGGCTGTTTTCAGTTTCAATGCATACATCACTCATTATTCAGCAGATGTAACTACATAGCAGCTACTGAGTGAAACACCTTTGCTCAGTTATAACTGTTGACTCTGCTGAACCTAATTAATAGCTCTATTGCTACAAAAGCATGGCCTGCTTAAGCCGCGACGAAAGTGGCATATTTCTCCCCCTTCAAGTGCTGCAATCACTTTGCGGCATAAGTTTGGCTCGAGCATAGACAGTCAGCTGTAAACATTCAAAATTCTTTTTAAAGATGAAATTTAGAACATTATTTATACAATGTCAATATCATCACAGAATTTTACTAACTGTCACTTTCATTATTATAGACTTTAATTTGATTTGTCAATTTTGTTTTTTGCTATAATTTGTGTTAATTTTAAAACATTTTTGGGAGTTTTCATACTGGGAAATGAAAGATAGTCAAAGTTATAATAAGGACTATCTATACATTATTAATATGTGATGCCCTCAGTAAATTCTTTGAGTCAGGCAGCAAAGGGATTAATAAAAGGTATAAATTTAATCATGGAAATGTATAGAAATGTTAAAGCAAGTGCAGGATAGGTTAGTGTTACAAAAAAAGGGAGTTTAGAATGTATTTTGGAGTATATCAAGATTTAACTTTTAAGCCCATATCTGTGTTATTATTATTATTATTATTGCAAGATTCAGTGACAAAGGAGCTAGATTAATTAGAGAGTACTTAAAGAATAACAACTCAAAACCCGAGTAGTATACAATAAATCACCAAACGATATATATACCTCGCCAAATATTATGTTAACTGGCTGAGTGTCATTATGGACATGGGCGAAGGAGTCGTCTCCAGTCAGTGATGTATTTAACCAAGTAAGGTTATATCTAATCTAATATACTTCTGGAAGCAAAGACTTGCTTGGGGTCTGAGTGGCGTAACTGGCAAGCGCACCGCACGGCAAGTGGAGGTTGCGGGTTCAAGCCCCGTCCCGGGCCAGTTCTTTTATTCCAGAATGTTCTAAATTTATTTATTTAATTATTAATTTAATTAAGAGATGGCGCCTAACGCCTACCTCTAATTGTCAAATTACTTAGTTCCAATCATTTAAAATAGCCATATTATAGCCCGATAATTAGGCGATCGTTTGGTGTTGTTATTATCTACTCGGGCTGTGAGTTGATGTTTATATATATATATATACCTCGCCGGGTGTTACGTTAGCCGGCTGAGTACCGTTAGGGTCGTGGGCGAAGGAGTCGTCCCCAGTCGGTGATGTATTTAACCAAGTAAGGTTATATCTAAATCTAATATACTTCTGGAAGCGAAGACTCGCTCGGGGTCCGGGTGGCGTAACTGGCAAGCGCACCGCACGGCAAGTGGAGGTTGCGGGTTCAAGCCCCGTCCCGAGCCAGTTCTATTCCAGAAAGTTCTAAATTTATTTAATAATTTATTTATTTAATAATAATTATTAATTTACTTAAGAGATGGTGCCTAGCACCTACCTCTAATGTCAAATTACTTTATTCCAATCATTTAATTAGCCATATTATAGTCCGACATTTAGGCGATCGTTTGGTTTCGATTCGATTTATTGTAATTACAGAAGCTAGGAAAGGTTAGGAACAGATTACAGAGGATTAAAAACCAATAGAGATCAGGCTTTTAGAATCATATATATACAGTTCTTAAAATCAAATGGAGTTGTTACAGGAAAGAAAATGAACAAGACTTAAAGATAAGTTTAAAAAATAAAATGGAAAGTGATAGCAATGATTTTCTAAAAGACATGTTACTGCTTATAAACAAGCCAAGATCTCAGTAAGCTATTAATAAATCTGCATTCATACTCTACTTTTAATAATACTTTTTGAACTGAACTGTTGTTTCACAGCAATGTTTCTAGCAAAGTCTTTTGAGCATATCAGATTCAACAGCACTTGTGATCTGTCGTCTTTGTTATAACAAACAGAGGAATGTTTTGACTGATGCACTAAGCAACAGACACTCATCATTCGATATAATAACTGAACATTGTTTAGGTGTGTGTTGTGTCACTGCCTTGTCAGATCAAATCACAGAAATGCTAAAATAATAAATCAATGTTAATAATAAGTTCTTACTACACAAAAATGTTTCTGCTAAGAAAAATAAAATTAAGATAAGTCATCACCTCTTCTTGCTCTCTCGTGTCTATACAGTTGCACCCCTAAGACGACCGTAAAAGAATAAGAAAAGACTCGAGAATTACATCTTTTCTGTACAGTCTTCTATTTCTTCAATTTATTAACTTCTTTAAACAAAATTACTGCAAGGACATTTTACTTACTCGATAATACATTTGCAACTTCTGAATTCTCATTTATTTTGGTAGTAGTTTTTCCCTTCCTTGGAGACTGACGTAATTCAGGGACTTCAATTTGCAAAGATGACGGGCAATCGGAGAATTTCGTAGGATAAGCATCACGTTTTAGGCGCCATGTATTACATGGTATCACGACTCTCTTACCCTTAATTATATGCACATAATTCCTAAGTATAAATCTTTCATCAAAATGCAAGTCACATATTTGCGATTTTTTGGAGAATTCTAAATCATTTCTTCGAGGAATTAAACGTCTCCACTTATCTAACACCCTCGGTTTTGCCCTGAAAAAATGCCGCTTCTCACCAGATTTGCTCCTACCAGACATACACCCAGTGACGAAACAAGAATCTGGCATGCTGCTATTTCTATTTATCGTAGAAAAATGTTACGAAATTGCTCGAAAACGTCAAAACTATTCAATAACCGACTGCATACATCGACTTCTCCTTGCCTCAATGCTACTGGAGCGCCAGCTATCGGCAACCTAACACATTGGATGCGTTCGTTAATTAAATTAACCGTCTGATATCGTCTGCCGGAGTATATGAACTTCTTACTGTTTCATATGAGAGTATATGAACGCGTTCCGTAGAAACTTTTAAACGCGCCGAGTTACACGGAAGAATAAGAGAACGCACCCGTTAACTCTAAAACATAGCTGAGACACCAGACTCTGGTTGTATTTAAATTTATTTACAAACAAATTATTTTGTAAATGATGTTTAAAAAATATATATATATCTAAAATTTTAAATAAAAAATTTAAATAATTTTTTTTTCTCTCTCTCTCTTAAAATTGAAGCGATGACGTCATATCGGAAGGCGCATTAACGAATTACAGCCATGATTTCTTTTTTTAACTCTTTTTACCCCTTGGGCACTAAGAGGGCCTGTTTTAAGCAAGACTAATTATGGGTTCGACCAGACCCACAATGGGGCGGCCATCTGTGAGGGTCCGACATATCCGAACGGACCACTCCCCAAAAATTCATGGGGATTTTTTGACCCGTCCGGATTCGATCCCGGTCCCCGGAGCGGTAGGCTGCCTTGACCGCTCGGTCATCCGGCCTCAAACTGCCATAGTTATTACATAAGTAACCAATTATAATTTAGTAACCATGATTACAGCATACCGTTCGGGGGAATCCGGAGATCGTATTCGAATGGGTCAAAAAGACCTCGAAATTTTTTTTGAATTGATCTAACTAAATATGTCAGGACTCTTAAGTTGGATGGCCAAGCGACAAAATTAGCATCCTACCGCTTTGGAGAACCCAGATCGAATTCGTTTGGGTCAAAAAAGCTCTAAGTATTTTTCAGGTAGTGGTCAGTCCTGATACCACCCGGCCGCCCCATTATGAGCCTGACCGAACCTATAATTGACTTGATAGAAGAGGCTGACAAGGCGGAGAGTTAAAAATATATATATACAGTATGTATGTCTCTATCCTTCATCACCTTCAACACACTTGGCACAACTCACTATGGGCATCAGAAAAGGCCCCTTTGTGCTCATAGGATTTGGTTAATTTTGTTACAACAATTACAACAACGTAACACGTGACTGAGGGCTGGTTGACAGGGACTATCTGCGAAAAACTAAAGAAAACTTCCACATGGCCAGCTTCATGTTGAGAAGTGAATGGAGCTTTAATAAAATTTTATCATTTGAAACAGAATCATTAAAATTATAGGAAGAACGTCAAAGCATTAAGTAATTTTATGAAGAAAATAAAGTATTGATGCTCTGAAACATTTGCTTAAATTTTTTCGTTGAAAAACATTTGTAGAAGAAGAAATGTATTAATATTATCAGACTGCCAGTATTTCTGTAAATCGTCAGTCGTTGCTTAAATTTCTTATGAGATTCCACTAATGCAATGCTGGCCATTGAAATTGCTGCATCACGAAGGCCGCACGTAACAAAACGCGTAATTTGCACGAAAGATACATGCTGGGTGCTCCGTATCTGAAGATTATCAGTCAGTTTAATCATATCCTCCTCTCATTATATTCTATGTGTACAATAGACATAAATCTGCTATATGCCTTCCTTCCTAGTGAGGCAATTTTACCGAGTATTTGGCATATGAGAATTATGATATACAGTATTTTTATATTTCCGAACAAAATAATACAGTAGACCCCCTATAAAACGGGTTCTTATAATTACGATTCCTATAAAACTGCGAAAAAATTGCGACGGTATCCGTAAAAAACGGTAAAAAACTCCTATAATTACGTAAAACGTCATCGGGCAGCTGAACTATTTTCCGCCGTCAAGCGCCACGCTACGGAGAGATTACTATCGTCTGTACAGTGTTATATATAAATTAGGTACTGTACATATAATTATAAATTAATTAGGTACTGTATATATAATTATATATTAACTTATTGTAACTTTATTATAATTAAATATATAATTTCCGCCGTCTAGTGTGGCAGCCATGCTACGGAGATTTTACGCAAACTATCGTCTGTACAGTATGTAAATTAGGTACCGTAAGTCTAATACAGTACTGTAATTTTATACATTTCTTGTGAAAGAAACGTTTCTTATTCAACGGTCATAAAAATTATTTATATTAATGATGTCTCCGAAGTTCAACGAAGTTTTCTCAGAAAAATAAGTTATCAGAAATCGGTCGTGGTTTGGTGTGCTGCTTCGCGACGAAAACAAGCTTTAGCAATGGCGATGTCGAATGGTGCACACTCGGTAAGTAATCCTACAATTTTTTGTTTAAAGCGTAGTTTATATGGATTATTTCCAAAAAAAATATACGTATTTTGTAAATGTTGAGTCGGATTAGTCTAGAATCGATTAATTTTATGGAAGAAAACCTTTCAATCAGCCGTAGTCCGTAAACTTCACACGTGTCGGGCTGTGATTGGAAGGACTCGTAAGAAATTGGATTCCTAAAAAATGGAACGTATCTATGATCTTATAGGGGGGTCGACTGTACCTTTTAAAATACTTAATAATAATTAATTCTACTTATTAATACTTAAAATACTTATTAATTTCTGTCGGGTGTACTTAGTCTGTAAAAAATATTACCTTTAAAACTTCGATAAAATTTTCACACGTTAAAGCCACAAAGCCACGTCACGGCGACACCCATTTTGTGGTAGTTTTTGATTTCCAGAAACTGACCTCGAGAGAATAACAATCGGGAAATTAACTGGAAATTCGTTGCTATTCGATTAATTTGGTAACCTGAAATCGATTACAAAAAACCCAATTTTTATGTTAATTAATTTAAGTTAAATACAGTAGACCCCCCTATAAAACGGGTTCGTATAATATGAATTCGTATATAACGGCGAAAAAATTACGATCGTATTCGTGTAAACACGCTAAAAGACACTCGTATGATACTGTAAAACGTCATCGCCGACTCGTGTCGCGACAGGATTGGTCGAATCTAGACCAATAGCAGATACAATAGAGCGTCGTTTATTCGAATCAATTGGGGACTGGGGTTGTTCGGATAACTTATTTTTCGGATAACCGATTACGTACGAAAATATATATTAATTTATCCCGTGTTGAAATTTTTCTCCGTTTCGTGTCGCTTCGCGTTGAATTTTCGTCGATGTTAAGCCTAACGAAGACTATTGTATTGTTAAGAATTATTTTTTTATTTTGTACAAGCAAAATAAGTATATTGAAAAATATAAAAACAATAAAAAATTATACTTCAGATGTTAATTTAGTATCAAAAACGTAAAATATTTGAGTAGCCGAAGACATAGCCAAAAATTGCAGCGCCACAGCACTGGCGAAAAGTTAAATTTGTCTACTGGAATTCCTTGGGATAACCGACATTTCGGATAACCGACCTTCGGATAAACTGTATTGCACAAACCGTTGAGTTTAAACGAGCAGCAGACCTACTAAAAACCATTTATTATTTAACGGCCATAAAAATTATATTTATATTAATGATGTCTCCAAAGTTCAGCAAATTTTTCGCAGTAAAATAATTTATCAGAAAACACGCCCGCCGTTTGGTGCGCTGCTCCGTGACGAAAACAAGCTTAAGCAATGGCGTCGTCGAAAGGTGCACACTCGATAAGTAATCATACAATTTTTTGTTTATAGCATAGTTTATACGGATTATTCCCAAAAAATTATACGTGTTTTGGAAATGTTGAGTCAAATCAGTCTAGAATCAATTAATTTTATGGAAGAAAACCTTTCAAACAGCCGTAGTCCCTAAACTGCACACATGCCAGGCTGTGATTGGCTCATGTTTTTAAGGACTCGTACAACATGAATTTCATAAAACACGGAACGTATCTACCGTGTTATACGAGGGGTCTACTGTATTCCTATTAATTAACTAAAATCTTCAATCTACATTTTTCAATTCAAAATAAAAATAGCAACGAATAAAATAATTTAAAAAATATTAGCACGTTATAAATATTGTATAGTAAAATAAATAATTGAAAATATATACTAGAAAATTATCATTATTTAATTAATAGCACACAGAACGGCACGCACGTGCTGGTGCAATAGTTGAAAGGCGCCTAGCACGCGATGCACGACCTAATGTACTGTATATACGAAGATGGCTGGCCAGCATCGGCAAGGGCCATAGCGCCTTATTGGCACTGTCGGCCGTCGTCGAATAAGGCTATACCTATTATGGCGGCTTATTCGACGAAATAAGCCCGTAATTGTATCTATAGATGTAAATAATAGGTTAACAGTTTAATTCATTACTAAATTTAAGGCTATAAGCGTACTTAATTTAAATATTAATGAAAAAGAATATATACAAAAATATATTAACTNTAAAATCATACGAAGTTTATAATAATATTTCATTCTTCTGCACAGATAACTGATTTCATGAAACGATTTAAGGGTCTGTCTATGGGAATCTCTGTTGCCGATTTCTTCTTTATAAAGAGAAACTTTTTGATAAGAGTAAGTAGATTTACTATAATTGTTTTATAGATTTTCACTAAATAACTTTCTTGTTGTTGTAGGTGGTGAGTGCATTGTATTCCATTTTCTCCTCTTTGGTAGAATTGAGTGGAGTGATGGCAAAAAACAAGAAATGTTCAAGCAGCCTTTCTGTATTTAATAATACTAATTATTAGTTATTATTTATGGGTTACTAAGGTTTTAAAATAGTTATCACAAGGTTCCGCATTACCAAACATTCCAGGCTATTTAGAATTCTGTCCATAAGTGAGCGGCGAGTGGATAAAATCGTGGGTTCGGGACTTGCCAACCGGCTGGCCAAGATTTTTCCGAGTTTTGTTTGCCTTACCAACACTGAAATAGAGTCTAGTTTCCCATAAAAGTCCTAATGGGGGGCATTCCTTTTCGCGGGATCGCCCATGTGTCGCGTTGCCGTAAAGAAATCATGGGCAGATGCTGGAATTTCATTTAGTGGGTGCGCTTCATATCAATATCTATATCCTCTGCACTGTAGTTGTACTATGGAAAACTCTTTTCTACTTGAAATTTGAAGATTTCAGGGAGTGCGTAGGCACACTCCGCACTCCCCTGAATCCTATCTGTTGTATTTCCGAACTGCCAAGGGAAAAGCCTACTGCTATGGGGAGCTAGGATCGAAAAATCGCAAGGAATTTTTCCGAAGGTCGTCCGTCTAAATATGTCTGGCCTTGTCCCTCACCACCCGGCAAAAACCAAACAGGCCTCGCTAAAAAGAGGCCCTCTTAATGCCAACAGGGCGAAAAGAGTTTAAAAAATCCTAGATCCGTCCTTCAACTGAATCAAATGTTATTGGAATTTATACTATACTAGCAGATGAGCTTAGCGTTGCTCGATCAAAAAATAACAGCATCAAAGATTAAGATTGTTTCGTACTTGTAACTCTATATTATGTTATAGTATTTAGTTTATATTTACAAAGGTTATCTTATGTAAGAATTTATCACACCAAGTTCCTAATTTAACACATTTTAAAAGTTGTGTACATTAGAGGAATACAGAATTTTCAATATGTGTTAGATTGGTCATTCGGTGTGATAAATCTTTATGTAGATACGATAACCTTTAGTTATATAGTCGAACTTACCCGTTTTTACTGTGTGCAAAAATTAAGTTTCCCCTTTTCTGAGACTAATTAGAAAATCTTTAGATGAGTTTAAAAATATGTTCGATTTCTC
Organism: Centruroides sculpturatus; assembly: GCF_000671375.1. NCBI lineage: Eukaryota > Metazoa > Arthropoda > Arachnida > Scorpiones > Buthidae > Centruroides > Centruroides sculpturatus. The sequence continues at coordinate 218,595 of NW_019384842.1, forward strand.
GCAAAAACACCGCATCTAAAATAGTACAGTAGAAGCCGTTCTTCAGAATAATCCGTATCCCTCTCCTCCACGTCGGGGAAAATTTCCAAAATTTCTTTTTAGTGTGCATTCTTATGACATATTCTAATTGTGTACTAAATTTCAACTTTCAACTCCTAACCGTTTAAGGCTCTGCGCTTATTATTATTATCAACCCATCTGAATTATAAGATTTAAAAAATAGCCGTTTGATAAATTTTACGATTAGTATATAAGTCATTTCGAGTGACATTCGAAAACAGTTCGTTTACGGAAACAATTATACTTTGTTGAATTGCTAACATTCAAAGTTTACTTGGCGCATATAAATATTTATCTTTCAAAGTAATTCACTGACATCTGAAAATAGTAGCGAATTCAGGTGAGAGATAAAATTGTAATCTTACTTTCATTATTATTTTATGGGATCACGTACATATTTGAGGTTGGACATTGCCCGAAGGGAGGTTATGTGGTCCAGGCAAGGGTTTTGCAGTGTGAAGTTAACGAAGTGCAAAATGTGTTAATTTTAAGTTCATCGTATACGGTAATGTTTCAAAATGTTCATAATCTGTTGGAATATTCGTTTCTTATTCAAAAACACGGGTCATAGCTGCAAATTTTATTTGTCTTGTGTGTATTTTCAAATTATTGTTTACTCATTGCCACGCTTTTATCATTATGTTCGTATTCGTGACTTCCATGTAAAGAAAGTTGATGGTTGTATTTAGCAATGCACGTGTAGCTGAGCTGTACTATAAAGTATAATTATATATAAAAATAATAGTAGAGAGTGAGCCGGACGTGATTCGAACACGCAACCTTCTGATCTGGAGTCAGACGCGCTACCATTGCGCCACCGGCTCTTGCTTTCCACTAGTTTCTTTTATTACATTTCAATGATGAACCGAAATTTTTTAAATTGGTATTATCATCGATTATGAATATANGCTCTTGTTTCACACTAGTTTCTTTTATCACACTTCTATGATAAACCGAAATTTTGTAAATTTGTATTATCATCGACTATGAATATAGTTAATTCATAATAAAACGCTAGCTATTTAAAAACAAAAGATTTTATCGACTTTAAGTTACATTTTTAAATATTTTGGCAAGTAACGTCTATAAACATATGCTCAAGACACGTTACTGTCAATACTTTTCTATATTTAACGGTTGACTCAACAGTAAACCCTTGCCTGTATTTTTTTTCTCTCTCTCCAACACGTCCCTCCTAGAGAGGTCTCTCACGATCTTTAGTTTAGGTTAGAACATAGATATAGAATAGATTCCTTTTTTTGTTTATGCGTGTGTTTTTATTTTGTTTATTTCCTTTGATATAGAAATTCTCTTATTTGTTTATTAAATGTGTTAGTATTGTTCTACCCGTGTAGTTATCTGGACACATCGTCACGACCCCTCCTCACTAATTTTTGCCCTCCTAAGCCATCCGACAACCGACAGCGGGTGTTTCTAACCCGTGCAGATTAAGTGGTCATTAGGGATCATCCCAGTGGTCCCCTGCTTACTCACATTAGCACTGAAAAAACATTTACATATCTGGAGATTCAAAGACCCAACTCGTTTTGGAAGTTTACAGTGTTAAATAAAATTTTGAAGATTTATAAATGAAATTTAATACAGGCTACAATTATTTCTATTCGAATTTCGGCACAATAATTCTACCCACAAAACCAAACCCAACCCCTTAGTTTGAAGGGTCACAGCAAAGACATACGTGAGTAAACTATCAAGGGAATTCTTCCCAAAAGGACTTTGGAAAACTTTCCAGTTTTCCATTTGTCCAAAAGGACTTTGGACAAATGGAAAACTGGTCCTTATTTAGACGTTAAACAATATCTAAAATTAAGGTGATTTTGTTATAAAGTTCATCATTACCCTCGAAATTAACTTTATCATCTTATAATGTTTTTAATAACAAAATCGCTTAACAGATGGCGCCACACACAATTTTATTTATTAAAATTAATAATTTAAAAGTTATTTTTAAAGCAAAATCTCATAAAAAACGGGAAAGTTATAAAACTCGATGCTAGATTTTCTTCAAATGCCTTACCGTATTATTATAATAATAGTCATTATATGCAAGTAAAAGTTAATAGTTTTTATGGCAGATTGCAATAATGAATTTGAATATTAGAACCACGTTTTGGTCCCAACTTGGGGTAACTGTAAAATAAAAACAGATTGGCGTTTCTGTCAATATTGACAAAAGTAATTTATTAAAAAGCTTTATCTTCTAATGTTGAAAAAAATGCATTTATTTTCCCCTAACTAAAATAATGGATTTGTCACGTGTACACTTCCGCTCATGTGTAAACAAAAGTAATATGTTGTGAGCATTTATGCTCGTTCTTCCTGTGATTCTCGACATAAAAATAATTCAGGCCTCTACTTGATGCTATAAAGTATCTTATAACAGTAAAAAAAATGGCCTCAAAATGTACACATCATATCCTTACTATCATACCGCTGTTAATCCTAACTACTGGTTCAATTACTTCGGATTAGTGCAACTGTACATAATACACACTTTATTACTATAGAATCTAAAAAATTAAAATAGTCTAGTTCAAAAATAAAAGTGGGTCTTAATTTTATTTTATTATTTAAGCTCATAGCTTAGTGTTTAAAAGTAATGCAAAATGTCTTCATTAATGCATAATTAGCAAAATAAGCAGGAATTCAAAGTAAGAGCAAGCAACAGGTTGGTTTAATAGTTTAAAAACTAAATTACTACATGGCACACAAGTGTGCTTACCTTCCCATAGACTTAACATCATACTTTTGCCACTCTGCCATGCCTGAACCATTGTACCTTTTTCAAATCGCAATTGAAAGGCATCATCTACAGCTTTAATTTGATACCTATACTGTACTTTTAGCCCCAGCCCTTTTCTCAAACTAAGTCTTACAGTCCCGAACCCTCTTTTAATTAATACAAAAGTCAGATTAGATTGGAACAGCATTGTTTTATTCTCAACATGCAAAAATTTTGAGCATTGTCAAAGATCTGACCATAAAAATATGGGAAAAGCCGAAAAACAAGACTGAAAATCAGTTTCACTCCTGAGTGATTCTATCCAAAAAGAAGCAGGAATAAATAAATGAAAGCAATAACAACTATTTTTAACTTTCACTTTGAATAAAGTAAAGGAACAATTTATATTTTTGAACTGCCTAATCTTATTTTTTCTGTACATTTCTTTACTCCAAATTTGTGATATTTTGCAGAAATATAGCAAATGCAGAGTTTCTCTACAGTTCAACATGTTAAAAATGTCAAACTGGGTTGTAATTTATTAAAAAGCTTCTTGAGTATTAATTAATTACATAAGCTACTTAGTTACTTATGACTAATAAACAGGCTTATTACACACCCATCCATTTCAATTAACTTATCCAAAATGTATTTCAGCCGTACTCGCTCTTATCAATTGGAACAACAGTGCAATTCAATTGATAAGACTGAAATGAATTTTGGATAAGTTTAATTAAATTGGATGGGTGTGTAATAAACCTGTTCATTATCCAAAAGTAATCAATTTTATTTTATGAATTTAATGAAAATGGTTAAGTACTATATATTTACTTTTATGCAGATCCCGAAGGTGGTGGACAGAGTACCATGGCATTGCATTGCTGACGATGTTGTGCATAGAAATCCACACACACAAATGCACAATTCACACACAATCTCCATAAAAAAAGTGCAATTCAAACATTGTTATAACCTGGAAATATTAATAATTTAGTTATTTGATATCCTTTAAATGTAATTATTAATGTACATACAACAAAAAGTGGAGAAAAAATATTTTATATGTAATTTTAATTCTTACATAAATAGAACACATGAACAATTGATATGAAACCAAATAATAATAATTATTGTTATTCAGAGCTCAGTTTCAAAGTCAGTTCTCTTCTTACATTTTGTTTCTTTAGTCAGAATAACCTGGTGATGATGAAATGTAAGTTTCTCTCAAATGAGTCTTCAAATGATTCTTCTGTTAATGAAGGGATGATTTAATGAAATTTGATCACTTTAGACACTTCTCCCAAAGCTGGTACCTACTTGCCAAAGTAAAGGACGTGACCTATCCACACAGAAAATTCATGAATGTTTACAAGCAAGCCTGGGTTTAAACTTGGATCCCTTGGCCTTCGCCATCTGGTTTCCAGATTCATATAGCAGAAAAAACCAAACTACAGGCCGATAAACTAAATGTCACTTGAAAAAATGAAATACTGGCAAGGAGTCAGTTGCACTGCTGACTTTTCTCGTGACTTTACTTCCTTCCATCTCTTCACTGAAAAAACTTGAATTGTCAGAAAATTTTGAATTTTTTGCAGAGATCATTCAGCATTGTTTATTAAAGTTTGAAATTAAAACATACTTTAGAACCTATACAAAATTTGAACACATTAAAGATTGTATTAACAACCATTTCATTATGCTAGTCTGATCTCTCTTTTACCTGTATTAAAGAATAATAGACCAACTTGAAATATTGAAAAGAAATTACAAGACCAATTCTATTCAAATTTCGACCTCTCACAACAGTTTGCCAATGTGTTATAGTAAAATCATCCATATGACTCTATATCTTACCAACTTTCTGACTGAAGTCTTTCTTTAGAACAAGTTCTTTTGTGCATAGTTAATTCACTTGACGGCTTAAAACATCTTTCAAAAAATCCATAGCTTTTCTTAAAATGGGTTCTTCTATGTGTCTTTTAACTTTAATTTCTGCTTAAAATTCTTTCTGCATATGTTGAACGCAGGATCTTTAGGCTTTTGTAAAATGCATTCTTATGTGCGATATTAAAGCTGATTTCTCTTCAAAATACCCGAGACAAATTTCGCATCCAAAAGGTTTGCTATTGGCATGACTCACGTTGTGTTCAATTAGTAATGGCCGTGTTTTGAAACCTTTTCCACAAATGTTACACGAGAAAGGCATTATTACCTCCAAATGATTGTAATTCTGATGTTCCATTAAAGCTGATCTGTTACTAAATGATTTGGTGTAAACTTTGCATTGAAAAGATCTTTGTTTGCTATGACATATCAGATGACGTGTTAAACTGCATTTCAACGTAAATGCTTTTCCACAGATTTCACACAAGAAAGGCTTCACACCTGAGTGAATCTTCAGATGGACCATTAATGATGATCTCCACTTAAATGATTTGGTGCATAATTTGCATTGATAAGGTCTTATGTTGTCATGAACCCTCTGATGTTCTCTTAAGCCATCTGTATTCTTAAATTGTTTTCCACAGACTTCACAATCACATGAACCATCGTTCATGTAATTGTGAAGTCCTATTTTATAGGAATGATACTGTTTGTGTATTTTCAAATCAGTCTTTTTCTTAAAACTTTTTCCACAGATTTCACACAAGAACGACTTCACATATGAATGAGTCGTCTCATGCGCCATTAATAATGATTTTAAGTTAAATGATTTGGGGCATAATTTGCATTGAAAAGATCTTTCTTTGCTATGACGTATCAGATGACGTGTTAAACCGTTTTTCAACGTAAATGCTTTTCCACAGATATCACACAAGAAAGACCTCACATATGAATGAGTCTTCTCATGCGAAATTAATGATAATCTTAAGTTAAATGATTTGGGGCATAATTTGCATGGAAAAGCTTTTAGGCTGTCATGAATATCTGAATGATGTCGTTTTAAGTAAGATTTACTCTTATATTGTTTTCCACAGAGTTCGCATGAAAAACGCATTTTACACTTTGCACTTTCTCTGCAGAATTCACATAATGGCCTTTCATCAGAATTATACCTTAAGTGGGTCCCAAAATAATTTTGACAATGAAATATTTTCCCACAGATCTCACACGGAAATAGTTTATTTTCAGGATACTTTGCTTCTTTCGGCTTAACTTCCTTTACATAACGTTTGCATGGGTCATGGCTGACTTTCAAGCGATGTTTAACTTTGAAATGATATTTCCTGTGCTTCGCTAATTCAGAAAAAAGTTTAAATCTCTTCTTGCATTTTGAACAAGAAAACGGAGTTCCTTCTACATGTGATTTTCTGTGTTCCTCGAAATAACATTTGAAGAAAAACTGTTTTTTACAGACTTTACAATGGTAAGTTCTTCTATTGGAATGTACAAACAGATGATTGGCGTATAGTATATGATATGAAAACGTCTTCTTGCAAATATGACACTCCAGCTGCTTTCTCGACGAAATGAATAAATGCCTTTTCAAAACGAGATTTCTGGCTAACCTCAATTTAATAATATATTTTGGATTTAAGTTACTAATTCTTATATAATTTTTCCCGTGCCTGTCACGATTAAACCACTTCTTTCTTGTTTTTTTATTTCCTGAAATGAAAGAAATAAATCAAATTCAAATTTTCAGTTAATTAAAAGTGAACTTCTTTTTAAAATATCAAAATAAAAATGAAATTTAANTTCAGAGTTATTTCTACCCATTCTTGTTACTGCAAATGCATGCACATACAGGCAGCAGAATGATACATAATGGAATTCGTTATTGCTTGTTGTGAGTGGAGTTTAGCAACAGAATGTAACTTCAGGAACACCACAGGAACAAAACACTGGCATATTAAACATGTTGAATGAGGCACATAATAAGTCAGAAAAAAATAATTGATGTGTACAAATATGTAAGTACTTATGTGGAGTAGAAAAAGCTACCTCACGCCAAGTGGAGGAAATAGTTTTGTAAAGTTGCCGACTTTTAGGGCCAATAAGTTAATTGCGTGTCAGAAAAACCTAGGGACAAATCGTATGTGGGTGGTGGCGGTAGGAGACAAAGATAACAAGTGTCTTACAAAAACTGTTTATTTTTGACATAAAGCTAACTTACATAATGGAAGAACAATAAACTAAGAATGTTAGATGTCGGATGAGGTGTGATGTTGGTGGTAGCTAGGGGCTTCCTAGAAGAAGAGTCCACAGATTCGGAGGTAGGATACCGGTAAACGGGTGATGGTTGATGTTCTGATTCACACACACACACTTTTTAGCAGACAGAGAAGCTTGGGCGGGTGCGACTGGCCTGTGGATGGAGGTCCTGGAATCTTCTCAGCACTTGTCCAGAGGAGAATCGACTGTTTGTCCTTGATATTTGGGGGTTTTTATAAGATTTTCCCCGAATATCACCCTTTTGATTGGTCCCGTTCACCCTCTCCCTTACCCCGACTGGTCATTCTTTTGTTTCTAGGCAAAACTTGAGACCGATCCAGGTCAGGAAAGGTCAGAGAGGTGATAACGGAGCTTTTAAAGTCTGTGCTCGTATTTTAATCCATTATGGCCCTTCTCTCTGACATCTTTGAACCTAAACGGTCCACCAGATGTTCTTGTGGTCATTTTCCCCCTAATGCGTTCAGGCTTTGGTCATTAAACCCCCTCTTCTTGATTGTTTCGAACCGACACTTGTTCGTGAGCATCTGGACAAAGCTTTCTCTCTTGATGTTCCCGCCTGTCGTTTATCGTTGATTCGCATTTGTTTTAAAATAAGTAAGAAAGTTTTCTTTCTGCCTGGGTTTTGTCACCAACACACCCTCTTGACCCGATTCGATCTTCGAAACTTTCCTACTGACGAGTTTTGTAATTAGTCGAAAATTAGACGCGATTTTATGACCCTCACAGTTTCTAGAGGTGCTTCGAGATGACATACAGTATGAGCTCTAGCATGTGTGTTGTTGCTCAAGAGTAATACTTTGAAAAAGTTGTTTAAATCTCCTTTGGGACTGTCCATAAATTAGATCTGCATTTTTATGAAATTTTTATTCCCCCTCCTTCCCCTCTCTTGTCTCAGTTTCCATAACGCCTTCTCCTCTTAGCATGTCCAACAAAACTCAACTCCCCTTAAAACCTTTATCACTTTATGAATGCCAGGTACCATAAGTAAAAACCAAACATATAGGAACTTTGGAAATAAATATAATCGTCCTCTTTTCTAGCATTTAACCCTCATTGGTGCAGGGCCCATTGTTTACATGTCTAGTGCTGTGTGACTATATTTTGAATATATTTTTTTGTTTATCATTGTTCTTTTTAATTTGTAATTAATGTTCTGCTATTATGTATTGCATTTTAAACTTGTACAGTATATCATGGTATCCCCTCCTCTTTGCCCTGGTGTCACCTTTTCTGAGTTGCAACATTTGGAACTCTCTGATTGGTCAAGGGGAGTGTCACATGCAGACTTAAATTTTCAAAGACTTACTTTCAGATGGCAGAAAGTATAAATAAAGGAACTTTCACCTTGTGTGCTCTCATAATTTTTCCTTGGACTGTTCTGGAAGGACAAAAGGTGAGGTATTAGCAGGAACTTTCAAGAGGACGTTTGTGGTGATTGCCATCATGGAAAACATAAATTCTACTCGACTGGGGACAATCTGTGTCCAATTACTGAGATATCAGCAATATTAGTTTTGAATTAGTATGCATGTGTATCCATTCTATTTGTAGTTAACATGTCATTGTGAGTTCTCTAGGGCTAATGCTGCAAAGAGGAGAAGTAGGTGTATGTATATGTATAAACATGTAAATACTTTTATCTAGATAGAATGCAAATTAGTTGTGTAGCATGAAATGAATTGTGTTAATTGTACTACCCGGCTCTTATGTTATATATATTGAAGGCAATCAACACATATTGTATCAGATTAAATAACTCTTTTCTTTTGTCGTTTATGTGCACATGGATTTGATAAATTATTGAGTCCCTATCATATTACTTTCTTCATACACTCAGTGGATTTTGGTCTACAAGAGATACCACACATGCATTCCTCCATTTTACCTGATCTAGTGCATCATTTGGTGAAATTCTCATTGTTTCCCTATCTTCTGTGATTTGGACAAGTCACCAGTTTTTTGGGCATCCATGAGGTCTAATTTTCTCTGGGTCATAACAGAGGATACTTTTTGCCATTGAGTTGTCATCACTGCACATAACATAACAATACCAGCATAATTAAGTTTCTTGCATCTTGTCTGTAACTGTTCATATTTGTTTTCTGAAGTTGTTATTCATTATGTGATGAAAGCACATAAGACCCAATAATGATCTTAACATTCTCATTTCTATGACATGTAGTGCCTGTTTGTGCTTCTATGTGACATTTCAGCATTCTGACCCATACATTGCTACTGGTTGCACAACTAACTTATAAATTTTTCGCCTTAAGATGAATTGGCATCTTTTTATCACAAAGCGCTCCAGTTACCTCTCTCCATTTCATTCAGGCTGCACTGATTCATGCACGAACGTCTGGTGTTGCATTTTGTCATCGGATGAGATAAGGGAGCTTAAGTATTTGAATTTTGTAGTTTTTGTAATTTCTTAGTAATATATTAGGATTTTTCTATTTGTCTGTGTGCCACATTCTAAATATTCAGTTTTCTGAATGTTTAAATTGAAAGTCATTTTTGCTCAGACAATATTTCCAGTCTTGTGCTTATTTTTCAGGGTTCTTTAGATTCTGGTCTGCAATTAAAACTGCAGATCAAAATGGTTGAAATAAATAAAATAAAATGCATAAACTGCATAAAATTTAATGTAATAAATTGATGTGCACTAAACCTCAACCCCTCCCCCTTGTCTGGCTTGGTCCAACTTGTTGTAATCCCCTCCCTCCCTTACAATATGGACATCGTCAATGGCCAGTCCCAATTTCAAAAATAAAAATTTCCATAAATACCAAACAATCTTCTGAATCACCAGGCTATATTAAGACTAATTTAATAATCTTACAGAAATTTTTTATATCTAAATATTAACTTAGCTCAATAATTTGGCAAATCATTAGGCATTACTTAAAAATTGAATTATTATATTACTGTTTATTTCCAAGAACTTTTTGACACTATTTGTATAAAAATCTGCTACAAATAAAATACTTTCTCTTTGTTATTTCGACATACCTTTATTCATACAGTCGGGTTCGTCATCAAATTTTCTTTTTATTTCGTGTTTGAAATCTTCATAAATGTAGTCGTCTTGAAAATATGTGCTGTTATTTTTATGTATCGTCTTTTCTCCATTTTTCAACTATTTTGGAAAAAAATTGTATTAAAGTATTATAACAATTGCTTTATAAAGGAAGATAGAATTGTTAAAATTTGTAACACAAAGGAAGATTACAATAAATGATAAAATTAACTATTATAGCAATATTTAAGCTGTGTTATAACTATTAATACTACATATATTCAATATGTACAATACATATATTGATCAATGGTTTAACGCTTTCAGAATGGAGCTGATGCCTGTTAATTCGAAATGTGTAAGACCAGAGTGGTGTATGCTGTTATATAAGAATGTATCTACTGTTTGTGTGGACTACATTCCTTATTCTTCAGATATAACTCAGCATTCGAGCATGTTGAATATCATTATCTTTGGGCAAACATACATTTCTGATGTTTTCTTGCACTATCGGCCTCAACATGTGGTCAATGACATACATTCATTCATTATTATTCATTCATTAGTTTAATTGTGCATTTAAAACAAGGTACAAAGTTCTGCCCCGCAGTGAGCATTACAGGATCATATCCATTACATAGTTCCACAGAGTTACAGTATGCACTAATGAACAAAGCAATGTGAAAAAAAAAATAAAAAAAAACACAATGACAATAAAAGACCCAAACAGAATATGCAGCAGATTGCTGCAGCATATAACAGATTACTTATCTGCAAGAATATTTTCACAAAAGAAGGTCGCAGTAAATACAATAATTCTGACAATAAGTGTTAAACAGCATTTATCCCATGCAGAAAATTTGTAATACAAAGATTTGAGAATCCCATGAGTCGATATATAATATGCGTACAAGTAAAAAAAAAAAGTCCACACAGCTAGTAATTGCATCAATTCCAACACTTTAAATCAAAAAACAGAGGAAGATGATGAAGCTTACATATTTCTTACAGTCAGCAAACACAAATGTATATAGAGAAGCAATGATCCGGTTGTATCAGTTGTTGTGCTAAGAAGCAGAGATAGCACTATGAATTAAACAATTTGTGCCCTGTAAAGGATTCCACAATCATTAAGGTAAGAAGTCAGCTGTCTTAATATATAAGGCTTTTGCTTTAATGTAGAGTGAACACTCCTTATCCAGTGTGTTATGTTCATGTTTATCTAGGCCACTCCTCAAACAATTAGCACATTTAGGCTTTTCACTTTTCTTTGTACATGTCTTAAACAAATGATCATCATCACAATGGCTACAAACTTTCTTCAATGATGGGCAACTTGCCGCCAAATGTCCAAAAGCAAGACATTTGTAGCACTGTCATACAGGGAAAAAATCATAAACATTGCACGTTTTCCACTGAACATAAAGATATCCTTGTTTTTTAGTCATTGCCCTAACCTCCGGTGATATCTCTAACACCCATGATAAAAACTCGTCATTTCTCTGTTTGATTGAAAATCAAAGGTTTAAAATTTGTAACAGAAAGGATAATTACAATAAATGATACAGTAGATCTTCGATTATCCGACTCAATTGGGGACTGGGGTTGGTCGGATAACCAAAAAGTATGAAATTATCCATTATTACTGTAGTATATTATTATATCCATGTAATTAGTATATTAGTATATCGCTATTAACCTACTTTGCGTTGAATTTTCCTCCATGTTAGACGTATCAAATTTTTTGTAAAAATAATAATCATTGCTATTGTATCGTTAAAAATTAGAAAATTAAGCCTCGTTTAAATACTGGCTCCCTTTCATGGTCAATCCAGTGTTGCAAGCTAAAACACATAAAAGTAATATTAAAGTAGCCAAGACAAAGCCAAATATTGTAGCGCCACATCACTAGCAGACATTTGAAATTTGCCGACTAGGACGGTCGGTTAACCGAGGCTCTACTGTAATATTAACTATATTCTTTGTCATCCATATCATTGTCACTAACTAACACAGGATGAGAATTGATGAGATGTTCATATGTATATTTACACTATGATAAGGTGAAGCGATGGCCGACAGAGTGCCATAGTGGGCAATTATAGGCCGTGGCACTGAAGTTGTCCCCAGTCAACACGGCAATTAACCGAGAATGGTCATATCTAAAATTAAATATGTCTGCGTGTGATACATTGAATGGAAGTCAAGTCCAGGTAGTACAACTGGCAATGCATTCATACAGAATGAGAAGCTAGGGTATTAAATGATGAACATTGTCCTCTTCACTAGAATTATAGATGTCATTCTGAAGAGCATCCAAATATAACTCGTAATCATTCAAGTGAGAAGCCATTATTAAACTATTTAAAATGTAATTATAAATATCACTAATAATGTTGATTATTATATGTAATATAACAACTGTAAAAGTTTTAAAATTATAATAATATAAGCCTGTATTACAAAAGCAAAGTATCAATACTAACTATTTATATAGTATAGTAATGTATTCTGAAGTAAGAACAGCTGCTGTCAGAAAAAAGCAGATCAGCAAAGTTCAGAATGAAATTTTCTATAGTACAGTAGACCTCCCTATAACGCGGTAGATACGTTCCACTTTTTATGAAATTCACGTTCTACGAGTCCTTAAATAGACGAGCCAATCACAGCCCGGCATGTATGCACTTTACAAACTACAGCTGTTTGAAATGTTTTCTTCTATAAAATTAATCAATTCTAGACTAATTTGACTCAACATTTCCAAAACACGTATAATTTCTTACGAATAATCCATATAAACTATGCTATAAACAAAAAATTGTAGGATTACTTACCAAGTGTGCACCATTCAAACACACCATTGATTAAGCTTGTTTTCGTCGTGGAGCGGCACATTGAACGAGAACACATGTGTTTCCTGATAAATTATTTTTCTGCAAAAAATTTGCTGAACTTTGGAGACATCATTAATATAAATATAATTTTTATGGCCATTAAATAATAAATTATTTTTAGTAGGTCTGCTGCTCGTCTAAACTGAATGGTTTGTGCAATATCTGCTATTTGACCAATCCTGTCGCAACACGAGTCAGACATGACATTTTATGAGTCTCTTTTAGCATCTTTATATGAATACAGTCGCAATTTTTTCGCCGCTATATACGAATCCACATTATATGAACTCGTTTTATAGGGGTCTACTGTACTATCATTCTTATTTTTATATAACAAAATTATATTCAATAAAACTACATAAATTACATGATATATATACTGTAAATGTACACANAAAATAATAGTAGAGAGTGAGCCGGACGTGATTCGAACACGCAACCTTCTGATCTGGAGTCAGACGCGCTACCATTGCGCCACCGGCTCTTGTTTCACACTAGTTTCTTTTATCACACTTCTATGATAAACCGAAATTTTGTAAATTTGTATTATCATCGACTATGAATATAGTTAATTCATAATAAAACGCTAGCTATTTAAAAACAAAAGATTTTATCGACTTTAAGTTACATTTTTAAATATTTTGGCAAGTAACGTCTATAAACATATGCTCAAGACACGTTACTGTCAATACTTTTCTATATTTAACGGTTGACTCAACAGTAAACCCTTGCCTGTATTTTTTTTCTCTCTCTCCAACACGTCCCTCCTAGAGAGGTCTCTCACGATCTTTAGTTCAGGTTAGAACATAGATATAGAATAGATTCCTTTTTTTGTTTATGCGTGTGTTTTTATTTTGTTTATTTCCTTTGATATAGAAATTCTCTTATTTGTTTATTAAATGTGTTAGTATTGTTCTACCCGTGTAGTTATCTGGACACATCGTCACGACCCCTCCTCACTAATTTTTGCCCTCCTAAGCCATCCGACAACCGACAGCGGGTGTTTCTAACCCGTGCAGATTAAGTGGTCATTAGGGATCATCCCAGTGGTCCCCTGCTTACTCACATTAGCACTGAAAAAACATTTACATATCTGGAGATTCAAAGACCCAACTCGTTTTGGAAGTTTACAGTGTTAAATAAAATTTTGAAGATTTATAAATGAAATTTAATACAGGCTACAATTATTTCTATTCGAATTTCGGCACAATAATTCTACCCACAAAACCAAACCCAACCCCTTAGTTTGAAGGGTCACAGCAAAGACATACGTGAGTAAACTATCAAGGGAATTCTTCCCAAAAGGACTTTGGAAAACTTTCCAGTTTTCCATTTGTCCAAAAGGACTTTGGACAAATGGAAAACTAGTCCTTATTTAGACGTTAAACAATATCTAAAATTAAGGTGATTTTGTTATAAAGTTCATCATTACCCTCGAAATTAACTTTATCATCTTATAATGTTTTTAATAACAAAATCGCTTAACAGATGGCGCCACACACAATTTTATTTATTAAAATTAATAATTTAAAAGTTATTTTTAAAGCAAAATCTCATAAAAAACGAAAAAGTTATAAAACTCGATGCTAGATTTTCTTCAAATGCCTTACCGTATGATNTCATCCTAAAGGTCTATTTTCAGTGTTTTTACATTGAAAATAGACCTTTAGGAATCGAACACAGTCAGGTGCCTCCACACTGAAGAAATTATTTCAATGAAAAAGAATCAGTTGAAGGCAGCTAATGGATCAGCCACAAGTGTTTCAGCAGTTACTATAGCAAGCACTATACTATATGAGCTTCTATGTGTTAATTAGACATGTGTTCTCAAGTGCAGCGTTTATCTTCCTTTCATTCAATCAATATAAAATCAATCATTTATTAAAACAGTTTTTAATCTTTCTCTTAATTTTAGTCTATTGATATATTTTTCTTGCTATCTTTTCATTCAATTAACTTGTTTATAACATTAACAAAATAATGTGGAATTTTTATGAACACCAGTTTAATTATGTAAAAAAATTCCAATCTCCATCTTATATCCATTTTAATTGATCATACAAGGAACATTCAATAGAAAACCAGAAAAGTGCCATTGAAAGTTAGGAGAATAAGCAATAGTGTAGTAATTCTGACAAACAAAAGTTCCAAGTCAGAGGCAATATTAACTACAACTGGAAATGCCGTTGATGCACAAGAATACAAGACAACAGACCAAAAAAATGGCAGCACCTCTCCAACAGTGTACAAAGCAAGAGCGACGTAGTATTTTCTGATTTTTGAAAAAAACCAATTGATATACATTGGCACGTGCAGGCACAGTAAGGAGATGATTATGAGTTGTACACATATGTACGAGTACTTCCAAAATCATTCACAATTTCATCCATGGCACTTACTGCAGTAAAATAGCCACATTTTTGGCTATTGTTTGGGTATCGAAGAACCAGAACAACAGCCAAAAATGTGTCTAATTAATTATAATTTTTAATTTCCTCATCTAAATGCTATTCAATTTTTAATTACATTTGATAAGTATTTCTTCATTCAAACAACTTTTAAAAGTTATTAAGCACATTGATTATTAAAGTTATATTAATACCGTTTTATAGAAGAGAATAAATTTAAAAAACTAGACTACTACAAAATAATGAATGTACTTACAGGCAGATCATTCTCCATAGCGGTACTATTGTGCTCGGCTTTAATACTTGAGCTATCGATTACAAATTGCAAACAAGACAAATGATCAGTGTTTGCATCAACGTCCCACTCCGGTTCCTTTTTGATGACAATTTCGTCTTCATTCTTGACACCTAATAAAATAAAAATATATAAATTCCAAATATTATTTCCATCTTATTGACTAAAATCTTACTCAGATCGAATTAAACTGAAATTTTTTAAACATTTTTCATCGTACAAACATGAAAAGAGTCTTTGTTCAATAACCACTAAAAATAAAATTATTCTTAGTTAAAAACAAGTAAAAAATACTCAATCCACTTCCAATTTTGAAAAAAATACAAGTCAAAAAGACAAACAAATGACAAGAAACAAACTAAACTTTCACTATTACCAACACTTTTATTCCATTTAATTACTGAATTTATGCCTTTTTTCATATCAACTGTACACTTCACTCATTCTCGACTATCTTACCATTGCCACAATGTTGCAAACAGCGGCAATGGTAAGGTGGTCAGAGACAAGATCTGACATCAAAGTCATATTATTTATGAAAAATTTCTGAAGAGTCAGTTTGTAGTTACCCTAGATATCTCATATCTTGGGTATGTGGTTGTCAAATGGAGCAAGCCAGTTTGTTGTGATTGAATACTGCTTCTCATTGTGACTTCTGTTTCAGTAAAGATGAATCTGAATTACATCAGTGACCATTCCTTAATTATGTGTACAATTTTTGAACCATTTTGACTGCTTTCTGTTCTGAACAATAATGTAGTATCGACAAATCACCTCGCCCACCAGTGGCCATGCAGTTCCATTCCCTGAACATTGATAGTTTGGTTGTGGGTTCGTGCCTCACAGGACAAACTGAACAAGTGCAGTTTTCTGAGTTTTCTCTACATCTTTAATGCCTAAATAGGAGCCAGTAGTCCTTAAAAGACTCCAGAAGGACACTCCTTGGGCAATCTCCTAAGTGGATGCCACTTACGAGATTGCCCAAGTGTTGCATTGCCATAACTAACAAATCACCAAGCAAATCACCTCCTTTTAATTTACATTTACATATTGCAATATTGAAGAAATTACTTTAAAAAGCTGGTTTCTATTTAAGCATTAGACACAAGAAAAACCTTGGTAAACTCCATTGACTTGACCATTGATTAGGCACAAACTCATAATTAACTGAAGTTCAGTGATTTTATCCAATTGGCCACTGGTGGACCAGACGAGGAACGGCAGCATCTACATTTTCTCCAAATTCATTCCATTCTTAAGTACTTTCATTAACTAAAAAAACTAGAAATTTGTAAATATCCAGAAATTTAAACAAAATTCAAACATTTATAAATTTTTCTAAATGAATAGAATGAATGAATCATTGCTAAATCAAATATTTTTCTAGTAATTAACACCAGTACCCATTTTTCTGGTAAATAATAGAATTTACCAAAAAAATGTAATTAATTTAAAAAATGATTTAATAGTAAACAATAAAAAGCATATAACACATACCAAGGCTTCAAATGAAATAAATATGACCATAAATGGACTGTTTAATTGAAATACTGAGGGAGGAAAACAACAAAGTAAATATTTGGTGGTGTCAATTAATGGATATGGCAATACAAAGTGTAAATGATCTGTCAAGGGTGACAACTCCTGGACATTGTATAGAAAAACTGGCCTCTGTTTAGGTGGTAGTTTGTTCAGTACAATTTCTTCAGTACAAAAAAAAACACAGAATTAAATATAATGGTAAAACTTTATATACAGACTCACAGCTACCAACACTATATGACCTTTCACAAACACATCTCTCGCCTGTGTATTAAAGTTTCTTCTCAATGAAGTACAAAAGATTCTTTGCATTAAAAGAGTTATAATTGTAAGTAAGGGTGGTGATAACATTCTTCTTTAACAAAAGATGGCATGCAACTTCTATGGCGCATTTAGTTTGAATCGCATGAAGGATCACAAATTTGGTAAGATGGTCTTGGTAAACTAAAATAAATTTATAATTTCCATCTGGAGTAGTTTGTAGATCTATTAGATCAACCTGACAGCGTGAGTTCATTTCACTGTGAAGTATAGGTCTGATGACAATGCCCTTTTTCAAAGTCTTCTGTTTCTTTTAGCAAGGTTGGCATAGCTTCAAATATGTCATAGTAGCCTCAACTGTTACATTTTTATACTTGCAGTTACATTCCTTAAGTATCCGTGTCCTTCCACCATGGCCAACAGCAACATGTGTTTCTTTGAGAATATTGAACAAGTCCTCGTAACAAATGTAATATCTTATTTCTCCATCCTCCTCCTTCATAGGTGCAATTAGTTTTTCTTCGCCACCTACAGTCAAAATGTCGTAACGCTTTATACACCCGTAATGAACAGCTTGTTTCTTTTTCATGTTCTTTGCAGCTTTTACTTCCTCCAAACACTTTGCGTATTTGTTCCTATTAAGATAAAAGTTATTGTCTTTCTTGCTTGCAACGAGCCCGTCCATTATTTCGTAAAATCTCCGTTTCATACTCATCTTGATTCATAAATAACTTTTAGACAACGAGATCTCAAACAAAATTAGACTTAACGTGCGTGTTCTAACGTGTCAAACGATGGAATGAGGCGAGCGAAAGCGGCGACGTGGTGCAGTGCGGAATGTGGGTACTATTTTTTCAACGTTTACCATGTCTCTACAGTAAAACCTAAAATATACCAAGTAAATGCTGGTAAAAGTTCGAAATTAGCGATGATCGCAGAACATTTCAGACTTTTACCACAAAGATTTGGTAAATCTTAGGTTTTACTGGAAGATCTTAGGATTTACCATAGTTCGAGCATTTACAGTAACATATATATGATCAAGCTTAATAAAGGAGAAGTGGATTTTCACCACGTAGGATCAATATACTGTGGCAGCATCTTAAGGAGCATTATGACTCTATACAGAATAATAAGCAAAGTATTGTGCATTGATGCAATAGACACTAGATAAAAAATCCAAGGTTTTTGGAAAAGCCCTATAATCATTTTAAAAGATGGACTGATAAACATAAGATCCAAATAATAGTGCAGTACTACATTTATTTTTTCGCGTGCAAAATTAGAATGATTAGTGCCTTGACTTCTTTGTATTAGATAGCAGATACCCTGCCATTCTACAGCCTTATAATTATAACATTTTTATTTACTGAATCCTTTCTTGCTTTATCTAGAAAAGGCATTAATATGTAGGGAAAGATGTTTGTTCAAGGTCATAGTGTCAAACAATAGGACTATGATTACTAACCAATTCAACTAGAGGTAGGAAGTAAAGCCATGTCTATATGCAGTGGTGATATTCGAAATATTTAACAAAGGGTTCGCTAACAAACTTTTTCCTTAACCTAACCCCAAGCCCGAGATATCTCGGGCAAGTTACATAGCGCTACATAAAACTCAGGAGTTTGGTCCCCCTAAAAGTTTTTTTTCTTTGGCTTTTTGGAATGTTTTTTTAAGTCTCCAAATTTTTTCAAAAATTTTTTCCCGCGCGAAAAAATTTTATCGCGATTTTAATTTACCTTTAATGACGCACGATTCACCCTTAATTGCTTTTTAATTGTTTTTTAATGGGAGTTTGATATCAAATTTCATTCATCGTTCTAAAGTTGTAGCGCACGGATTTTACTTCGGTAAAGTTATTTAAAGCTAGTTTCTGATGTCAAAAACGACCTCCGATAGTTTCTAAATTTTTTTAATTAATAGATTTTATTATATATAAGTTTAATTAAGTCGGGGGGGTCGGAAATCGCAATAAAAATTTTAATTTTTTAAAAATATTTAAAAATATACGGCCAACTAGTATTCACCCTACTATAAACCTATCGCCTCCCGAGACTTCTATGAGAATGTCCCGGAAAATCGGACTCCAGCTGTGTTCAAGGTCATCCAGCTGTTTAAACAATGACTCATCAGCGTAAGATTTCACAGAAAGACGAGACAAAGGAAAATAAAATCTGAAGCTTTTTCTTCAAAATTAACGCATTTCTTTCGTTTTTTCAGTTTTAAGTATTTTTTATGTTTAATTACATTAATATCAAAAATTGCTAGAGTCCCAAGGAGTTAATTGCTTTCCCTATGACTTTTTCTCAAGAAAAAACTTTTTAAATCGTTTATTTTATCATTAGGTATTATTATAATAAGAGACAGATGTCATTGTTTCTCGAAATACAATATCTTTTTTATTTCGCTGTCGATAGCCGGACACGTGTTCCGCAGCCATCTTGTATTTTCTCGCGCGCGTGGGATTGTGGGATCCCTCGCAGTGCCGGCCCGAGGCAAGTTTTAGGATGGAGCGAAATCCTATTATGGCGCCCCCTTAGTTGCCCCTAATTTATACCCTTTAATTTTCTTTACCACTAAGGCGCCCTCTAGGGCTTAGCGCCTGGAGCGGCTGCTCCGTTCGCACTATGGTAGGGCCGGCTCTGATCCCTCGTATGATTGGATCTAGTTTCAAGAACTCTCTTGAGTCGATCGCGATTAAATCTCGTTTCAGTCGAGATTGAAACGGTCGATGGAGGTTATATGCGAACGGCGACAAGTGGAACATGGCGAACGGGGTATAAGGCTCTAGTTTAGTAGTGTTACAGAGTATAATACGTATATTTTTTAAAAGAAACAAAACCGCTGAGAAATGTTACGTGTGTTTAACAACGGGTTCGGAAAACTTTGAAAATGTTAACAACAGGTTCGGCCGAACCTGTGCGAACCCGCTGAATATCACCACTGTCTATATGTAATTATTTACTATTTAATTTGAGTAGTCACATAGCCCAATAATTTTGGCAAGATAATTTACAAATGAAGAGATATTTGTTCGAATGTATTTGTTCTCAAGCACTTCCCAGCAGTTGTTCTCCTCTAAAAAAATGGAAATGCTCTGAAAAAAATTGATTTTCTGAATTAATTTAGCATTTTTTACCTTCTTTTTAAACCTGGTAAAAACAGCAAATGTTACATCTGTTAAATCCTCATTCTCCTATGTGCAGAGCCTTATGTTCATTTTGTTTTTTGTTGGTCAGTTGGTTTTGGGGGTCTTGATAGGCAAAAGATTACCAAGTGTAGCCAGTTATGTATCTATATGCCCTTTTGGGTCTTTTAATAAGCCATAAATCCTTCTGTTCTGTCATCTTAGTCTTCTGCAAATAAGTTTATTGCTTGCAGATACACCAAAATAAGTTGAATTTGTCCATTGTCATCTAATATAGTCTACGAAGCTTTGTCATCTGCGAGTATTTGTTGTTGAAGAGTCTTGTCAGGCTGTTTTGTATTGAGGAAAAGTTAGTAATGTGTCAGACTAAGTGAAATATGACAAGTTGACCATACTGGTTGGATATCCCATTATTAGATAGTTACATTGTGAGTCGTGTGTGATTACTTCTTAGATGGACAATTGTAATTTCTTCTCTCCACATTTTCCATTGCCTAGCTGTCTATTTTATTAAATCTGGTTTTGTAGTGGATAGATTATTATTAAGCTGTTTGTCCCATTCCTCTTGCCATATGCCGCATACATACCTTATTTACATGGTTATACAGTCGACCCCCCCCATAATTACAGTTCCTATAATTACGATTCCTATAAAACTATGAAAAAATTGTGACCGGTATCCATAAAAAACAGTAAAAAACCCCCTATAATTACCTCAAATGTCATCGGGCAGCCGAACTACTTTCCCGCCGTCCGTAGAGATTTCTATCGTCTGGACAGTATTATATAAATTATATATAAATTAGGTACTGTACATATAATTATATATTAATTATATATAAATTAGGTACTGTATATATAATTATATACAGGTAACCCCCGTATAACACGGCACTTCTATAGCACGGATTCGCTCTAACACGGTTTGAGAATTGATACCATCCCCCGTATAACACGGTACTTTTATAGCACGGATTCACTCTGACACGGTTCGAGAATTGGGTAAAACCCTCGTACAACAGGAAATGTAATAAATTTTTACATACTTAAGTAATAATAGTTCACGAAAATTATTATTTTCGCGAACTATTAGTACTTAAGTATGTAAATTTTCTCTTCTCGCCTTCTGTCGATACACGTGG
>NW_019384842.1:240649-282525 GCF_000671375.1 Centruroides sculpturatus
AACGGCGATTAAAATTATTTATATTAATGATGTCTCCGAAGTTCAAGGAACTATTCGCAGAAAAATAAGTTATTAGAAATCGGCCGCGGTTTGCTGAGCTGTTCCGCGACGAAAACAATGTTGAGCAATGGCGATGTCGAATGGTGACACTCGGTAAGTAATCCTACAATTTTTTGTTTAAAGCGTAGTTTATATGGATTATTTCCAAAAAATATATACGTATTTTGTAAATGTTGAGTCGGATTAGTCTAGAATTGATTAATTTTATGGAAGAAAACCTTTCAATCAGCCGTAGTCCGTAAACTTGACACATGTCGGGCTGTGATTGGAAGGACTCGTAAGAAATCGGATTCCTAAAGAATGGAACGTATCTATATCTTATAGGGGGGTCGACTGTACAGACCTTTATTGAATGTTTAAAATGTTATTGCTTGAGTTTTCTTTATATAATATAAATTTAAGTGTATTTGGAAATTTACTCTAGAACCAGGGCTGTGGAGTAGCATAAAAATCTACCGACTCCAACTCCGACTTTTCCTTACCATCCGACTCCGACTCTGTTTCATATACATAAAAAGTTGGTAAGTAAAAGGGAGTCGGAGTCAGCAGATTTTTTGACGACTCAGACTCCGGCTAAAACACCAAAACTCCACGACTCCGACTCCACATCCTTGTCTAGAACAAATTGTGTATCTGAATATTTTCAGCCAAATTTATGATATAAGACATCTAACAGATACAGATTATAATATTTTAAAGCAACGTAGAAAAATTTAACAATAAATGTGAAAATCTGACTTCAGATAATTTCTTGGTATAAACTCATGGAAATTAAAATACAAATACTTAAGTAGTTAATAGATTAAATATAGATGATAAATAAATATGACATAGAAAATCCAAGGAGTTTACATATTTAATATGCCAGCTCCTTCTGCAGGTTCTCCACATTTACCTGATCTCCAGTACAAAGAGGTTCCTACCACTGGTCCTGTCTCTCGATAGCTACGTTCAATTTCACATCCTGATCCCGGTGTGGCAATTTTGACCCGTTCTACAGCCTCTTCACTGTCAAGAATTTGCATTTCTCGAGAAGAATCAACAACTTCTTCAATGTATTTTCTTTGCGTGGCTTTGTACTTATTACATTCGTTTTCTTTCTGAGAATAGGCTTTTTTGGCTTGTTTACTTTTAGGTAGACTTCTTTTTCTCCGCTTTCTTTGCCGTGAAGTATTCATGCCTAAAGATTCATTTTCCTTAATTTCTGGAACTATCTCAGATAAAATGTTGTTCACGTGACTTCGAATTATAATAACTTCGATTTCAGTCAGCGGTCTAGACGTCGAGGGCTGCAGACTGTTGCTTCTGTCGTTCTCATTCCCCAATGCTAAATAAGAAAACGAATCATTAAATTAAAAATGGACTGATTTTAATCTAATTAATATGTTAATAAACATAATTAGCTTAATTTAAAGTAATTGTTGAAGTAAATGTTAAAAATATTTAAAATTATTGATTATACAAGGAGATTAAATCAATAGTTTGAATTAAAAAAAATAAATTAAAAAATTATAAATTATGCAAAAGATTAACTACATTGACTGTTTATAACAGTCAACAAGTGTTGTTATACACTCTTAAAACAAATCTAACGAAAAGTAAAAGTGGTTCTTATTATTAAAAAATCTCTAAATTAAAACATGGTAATTTACATTGTAATAAATTTTATTGTAAAATAGATAGAAATAATGTCAAAATATTATATAAAATTAAAAATTGTTTTAAAAGAAGAATGATAGAATATTTTTGTACCATAGATTATGCAAATGTAATAAATCTGAATACAGGAATGAATGTAGATGCATGCTGGGAAAAAATCGCACAGCATAAAAGGAACAGAAATTGTTAAAGTTCATTATGTCCACTGATGATCCTTTATTGTAAGTAAAACGAATTTGGATTTTACGAACATGAAGTTATTGGCAATTAAAGTTAAAATTTAGTATTTCAATGCTATTTGTTTGTCTGCTAAAATAAATCACTCTAAGTCTGATAAGAAAGAGTAGTTTTACTTGGTTTTAATCTGGAAATTATATTATTGATTTTTAGAATTTACAACAAATTTTTTATGAATTTTTTTACCAATCACATTGTTTTAAATTTTGTGAATATATGATTCTTATTATTATTTAAATAGTTAGCATAAGCATTTAAATTTATTAATATTAAAAAAATAATGCAAAAGTCTTTTAATTAATGCATAATTAACAAAACATTCAGAAATAGGGACAATCAACAGATTGTTCTAATAGTTGAAAAAGTGAATTGCTAGATGGTGCACAAGTAACTGACAAGTTTGTTTATTACCACATGTAGGCTTCTAGTAGGCTTAACATTGTATCTTTGTCACTCCACCACAACTAACAGTTGTACCTTTCTCAAATCTTGCTTCAACAGTATCATGTACAGGGTAAGAGCTTTAATTTCATACCTAAACAGTATTTTTAGTCCCAGCCATTTAATCAAATTAAGTCGAGCAAAACCGAAACTCTCTTAATTTATAGATTACAAGAGACAGCTCTACATTTCACATGCAATTACCTCTGATAAAATGACAAACAAATTGCACCAAGGAAAATTAGTGTCTCAACACAAAACTGCAGCTATAATCTATCCACATTTCTATCTGGACAGTCCACATAGAGATTTTGGAAGTTTAGACTTCTCCTCCAATCCGGCTATTGCTTACATAAAAACACTCTCAGCGCATAAGAGAAAACCATGATCTATAAATAACAGTATGGACACGCCACTATGCTTTAAAATCGGTAATGCACCATTTTCTGGCAAGAGACGACACTTAGATCCTGTTTAGCCCATTTTTCTCCTATTATGCCCTATTAATAAAGAATTGTATCTATTTTTTTCAGAAAAGCAAAAGCAATTAACTACAAGAATTTAAGAATTACTTTTATAATTACTTGTTGCTATTTTATTTTCTAAAATAAATAAAAAAAAATTATTGTCACACATAGTACACACAAGTGACAAATTTATGTGTACTATGTGTGACAACAAATGCTGTGTACTATGCAAGACGAAGAGTCAAGTCATAGTAACCAAAACGAAACAAAAAAATTAAATCAGTGTGTCAGCGTGTGTGTCCGTATTCAGGAATTTCCTAACAATATGAAATTTTTTCAATGTAGCAAACTTCTGTAGTGTGGTGTATGTGTTTCTATTCGATTGTAATGTTCCCAAGGTTTTTGTGGTGTGTGTGGTATGACACCTGTAGAGGAGAGAACAACAGGTACAGTACAATAAGAACCTTATCCATCTATCACAAATGCCTTATTTCCTGGCATAGTTCTGTGCACTTGCTGATTTTTTCAGTGCAATGTGAGTGTTTGGAAAGGATATGTCTATAACTTTATAAAAATCAAGAGATCAGGCTTTTAGAATCATATATAGTTCTTAAAATCAAATGGAGTTGTTAGAAAAAAGAAAATGAACAAGACTTAAAGATAAGTTTAAAAAATGGAATGGAAAGTGATAGCAATGATAGTCTAAAATACATGTTACTGCTTATAAACAAGCCAAGATGTCAGTAAGCTATTAATAAATCTGTATTCATACTCTACTTTTAATAATACTTTTTCAAATGCATCACTGAACTGTTGTTTCACAGTAATGTTTCTAGCAAAGTCTTTTGAGCATATCAGATTCAACAGCACTTGCGATCCATCTTCTTTGTTATAACAAACAGGAATGTTTTGACTGATGCACTAAGCAACAGACACTAATCATTCGATATAATAACTGAACGTTGGTTAGGTGCGTGTTGTGCCACTGCCTTGTCAGATCAAACCAAAGAAATGCTAAAATAATAAATCAATGTTAATAATAAGTTCCTACTACACAAAAATGTTTCTGCTAAGAAAAATAAAATTAAGATAAGTAAAAGGTTAATGTTAACTCTAGAGGAAGACCATGAAAGCTTAACTTACAAAGTCAATATATTTACATTAAGACTGTATAAGTTTATATAAATTTACACAGTTGTTTCCCATATATATACCTTAAGTGGATCTTGATTAAAAGATTAGTTAAAACATAATAAAAATTCTGTGACAAAAGCCACTCAGACAATTCCAGAATGCTGAACAATGTTAACCTCAGACTTTCAAATGTCTGCTTACTAAGAAAGCCTCCATTCTTTTTTTCTTATACTTTTTTAACAGCTGTTAGATCTTCCAACTGATCAAGCCATTTAATTGCATCTTCCATCACTTTTGAAGAGAGATTTCATCAAAAATTACACAATCATGACATTACTTCTCAGGCATAATGCTTAATTTTTTCTTTTAATTAATTAATCTAGATAATAAATTAGAATCAAATCCAAATTTAGCATCAAATTTACATATATATTTTCCTACGGTACTTGGTTGTGACAATGACAAGAACTTGTTTCTTTGAAGGAATTCATAGGCAGATAAATCCAAAATCCACTTAGTGCTATACAGTTTTGCTGACTGAGATTTGTTTGACTGCAAGATACGTTCAAAACTATCTTTTCTCTCTCAGAAAGTTTTTTCTGTTCTCTTCATTAGATAAAACTGTATCTTCAACAGCTGCAATCTTATTGAGTTTACAATTTTCTAACTGTTAGTCCTTGAATTTTCTGATATATCTGTACTTAAAAGTCTGTAACCTATACAGTTGCTATCTCATTGACCTTAACACTTGCGCATCATTAATATAACGAGCAATATTACTTTATGAAATTTGTCCATCACTTAATATATTTCTCCTCATACAGCATGATTGTAGCACAATATACAAAACAATTACTATTTATTTATGTTATTTTTACATAACACACAGTATACCTAATGACAACACATCAAATCACGAATTTGATGAAACTTCAATTGCACCTTTGGCTAACGTTATTTCAAAATATCAAATAATATAAAAGATATAACTAAATCTTCCTTAAAAACACAAACTGTGGATTATTAAAAAATTACTAAAGTTAAAAATGATCAAAATGCCAACCTTTTATTGTAAAATTTGGCACTTTCACAATAAAAACAATAACAATTTTTTACAATATCTACTGTCTCTTGTAGACTTACTTTACAGATTCTAAATTTTACTGCTCAGAGCCCTCCGACGATTCTTTCGGGTATTCATATTAATTTGCAGGTTTTTAAATTTGAAACAGACCTCGGCGAAGGTCGAACACGTTCCTTACGTTTTTATTAAAATTTTGTTACCAGATTTCAAAGGTTCTGGATTGTTTACAAAGATTTTGTTACATCTTCGAGCCATTTTTTCCGTCGACTCTAACAGTGCAACTACATAGACGCGAGCAGGCAAGAAACAGAGAGCACAAATCGTCATCACCTATTCTAGCTCTCTCGGGTCTATATAGTTGCACACTAAGATGACCGTAAAAGGATAAGAAAAGACTCGAGAATTACATCTTTTCTGTACAGTCTTCTATTTCTTCAATTTATTAACTTCTTTAAACAAAATTACTGCAAGGACATTTTACTTACTCGATAATACCTTTGCAACTTCTGAATTCTCATTTATTTTGGCAGTAGTTTTTCCCTTCCTTGGAGACTGACGTAATTCAGGAACTTCAACCGGCAAAGATGGCGCGCAATTGAAAAATTTCGTAGGATAAGCATCACGTTTTAGGCGCCATGTATTACATGGTATCACGACTCTCTTACCCTCAATTATATGCACATAATTCCTAAGTATAAATCTTTCATCAAAATGCAAGTCACATATTTGCGATTTTTTGGAGAATTCTAAATCATTTCTTTCAGGAATTAAACGTCTCCACTTATCTAACACCCTCGATCTTGCCCTGAAAAAATGCCGCTTCTCACTAGATTTGCTCCTACCAGACATACACCCAGTAACGAAACAAGTATCTGGCATGCTGCTATTTCTATTTATCGTAGAAAAATATTACGAAATTGCTCGAAAACGTCAAAACTATTCAATAACCGACTGCATACACCGACTTCTCCATGCCTCAATGCTACTGGAGCGCCAGCTATCGGCAACCTAACACATTGGGTACGTTCGTTAATTAAAGTAACCGTCTGATATCGTCTGCCGGAGTATATGAACTTCTTACTGTTTCATACGGGAGTTTATGAACGCGTTCCGTAGAAACTTTTAAACGCGCCGAGTTACTCGGAAGAATAAAAGAACGCACCCGTTAACTCTAGAACATAGCTGAGACATCAGACTCTGGTTGTATTTAAATTTATTTACAAACAAATTATTTTGTAAAGGATGTTTAAAAAATATATATATATCTAAAATTTTAAATAAAAAATTAAAATAATTTTTTTTCTCTCTCTCTCTTAAAATTGAAGCGATGATGTCATATCGGAAGGCGCATTAACGAATTACAGTCATGATTTCTTTTTTTAACTCTTTTTACTCCTTGAGCACTAAGAGGGCCTGTTTTAAGCAAGACTAATTATGGGTTCGACCACACCCACAATGGAGCGGCCATCTGTGAGGGTCCGACATATCCGAACGGACCACTCCCCAAAAATTCATGGGGATTTTTTGACCCGTCCGGATTCGATCCCGGTCCCCAGAGCGGTAGGCTGCCTTGACCGCTCGGTCCTTCGGTCTCAAACTGCCATAGTTATTAGATAATCAAGTAACCATTATAATTTCATACCGTTCAACCTACCGTACAGCATACCGTTCGGGGGAATCCGGAGATCGTATTCGAATGGGTCAAAAAGACCTCGGGAATTTTTTTGAATTGATCTATCTAAATATGTCAGGAGTCTTAAGTTAGATGGCCAAGCGACAAAAGTAGCATCCTACCGCTTTGGAGAACCCAGATCGAATTCGTTTGGGTCAAAAAAGCTCTAAGTGTTTTTCAGGTAGTGGTCAGTCCTGATACCACCCGCCGCCCCATTATGAGTTTGACCGAACCGATAATTCGCTCGTTACAAGATGCTCACAAGGAGGAGAGTTAAAAATATAGATATGTATGTCTCTATCCTTCATCACATCACTTGGCACAACTATGGGCATCAGAAAAGGCCCCTTTGTGCTCATAGGATTTGGTTAATTTTGTTATAACAACGTAACACGTGGCTGAGGGCTGGCTGACAGGGACTATCTGCGAAAAACTAAAGAAACTTCCACATGGCCAGCCTCATGGTGAGAAGTGAATGAAGCTTTAATAAAATTTTATCATTTGAAACAGAATCATTAAAATTATAGGAAGAACGTCAAAGCATTGAACGGGTATTATTTCTTACATCTAACTTAAACTTAAATAAACGGGTATTATTTCTTTATAATTATGTATCTATTACACATATGATGACGATAACATTTCGTTTAATTTTTATATAGCGTCATAAAATGGATAAAGCTTATGTAGCGTAACATACTGGATAAGGCTGATGTCGGCGAATTTGCGGACTCCCGACTACCTTCTTGTCTTCGATTCAATTCTTTTATATCGGGGGTCCTCCCTCTTTGGTTTCGATGCCCTCTTTTTAGCCACGTTACTAATTTCGACCAATAGTGAATATCTGTAGATAGTTCGCGGTGACACATTCGATGAGTCCTCTGGGAAAGGAAGTGACTCCGAGGAGAGAGAGATGCGATCATCTTCCGGTAATTATTAAATTGAAAATTTCGTCTTCGCTGGACTTTTGAACTACTGTAATTTAACATTCGAAAGTCGAAATTTTTCTCTAAAAAATTTCATCAAGTCCGGCTCTCACAATATATTAGAGAGGTTGCGCCCGACGTTTTCAACGCGAAAACCTGAACGTCGGACGTTCAGCGCCACTTTCGTGTAAGCCTAGAAGTTTGACAATGGTGTTTGGATAGTCAGTGGAATCATGCTGGACGTTCCAAACGCCATTGTGTAACTTCTAGGCTTACAGGAAGGTGGCGCTAAACGTCCGACGTTCACGTTTTCGCGTTGAAAACGTCGGCCGCAACCTCTCTATTAACACTAGAACTTCACAGTTTGTCCACGTCTGAAGAACAGAAAAAAAAGGCGTGGGGGAAAAACAAGAGGGAGCTCGAGAGCAAAAAGAAATGACTAGTCTATAACACTAACATATAACAGGTCATGAAAATGTTTAGAAAAATATTTTCCTTATTTTATACCACTACGAAGCTATAACGCACTATTGTCTTGTAAGAGCTTGTAAGTTGACTTAATGCATGATTAATGAATCATGTGATTCAAAGCTCTAATACATCCCTACCACAATTTTGACCATAATAGTGAAATCAGTGTTAGGCCTGACTCGTAATGGGACCAATTAGCATGGATTAGAAACTGAAAACATGTCTCAACTTGTGACCACAATCCAGATCTGAATTGGACATCTAAAGGATTCCTGAAACATTTTCATAGACAAAAAAATATAAATAATTTTAAATCAAATTTATTTACAACTTTACTAAAGATGTTTCTATATCAAACTTTATAAATTATACAACGAGAATGTTTAGTGTTTTACACTTTATCAATAGGAATATTTATTGCCATATACAGAGCTTATAAGCATATTTAACAATGCTTTTCACGATGTATTTTGATCTAAATTAGTGTCTGAATAACATGGCGGAGGAAGAATCAGACCACGCGACCCATTCCATAATAAATTATAATTCATCTGACCGACGGGTAGAAGAAATAACGACATATTGGAGTTTTGCAACTGATGAAACTTTTGATGTTCCATAAAATCTTTCTTGGATGAGTAACTAATTTGGCATAAATTGCATTCGTAATGCCCAAGTTTATGATATTCTTTCACAGAGTTCTCTTTTGCATCACTTTTTAACAAAGATTCTCGAAAATGTGACCTTTGGTGGGTTATTAACCCTATTTTCGATAAGAAATTTTGATTGCAAATTTTGCAAATTGTGTCCTTGTAACTATTCTCTGCACATGACATGTATTTCAGATTCTTTTCAAACATCTTGAACAAGTCAGATTGAATAGGCGTACGCCCACAAAACTTTTTATGCCAACGCAAAGTCGAAATCTTCTTGAAATTCTCATTGCATACTTCGCATTGAAAAGTTTTGTTCTTGCAATAATACCTCTCGTGATGTTCTAAAATCCTTTTCACATGAAAAATCCTACCACAAAATTTGCAACGCAAATCTATAGTTTTGTGATAGATCTGTTGGTGAATTAGTAAGACGCTCTTCACTTTGAAACCTTCTCCGCAATATTCACAATGGAAAGAATTCTCTTCATAATGATTCCTTTGATGAAATATCAAATTTAGTTTCTTGTGAAAACTCTTTTCACAGACTTCACATTGATAAGATTTCTCTTCTGAGTGGCATTTCTGATGGATCCTTAAAGCTAATTTCATTCCAAAGCTTTCTTTGCAGAGCTCGCATTGATAGAGTTTATCTTCAAAGTGGCATTTCTGATGAAGCATTAAATGTACATTCCTCATGAAGCGTTTTTCACAAAATTCGCATTTAAACCCACTTTCTATTGGGTGACTTTTCAAGTGAATTATCAATCTTAACTTAGTCATAAAATATTTTTTGCATAGTTCACATTGATAAGCTTTTTTGCCAGAGTGAGATTTCAGATGAAGTGTCAAAGCCAATTTCATCTTGAAACTCTTTTCACACAGTTCACACTGGAAGAGTTTTTCTTCAGCATGATATTTCTGGTGCCAAAATAAGTATTTTCTCATCTTATATTTCATTCCGCAACGTTTGCATTGATAAGGTTTGGCTCTGGAGTAACTCCGTTGTTGAAATATGATATTCGAATCTAATTTAAATTCCCTTCTGCATGCTTTGCAATGCAAAGGGATTTTTCTTAAAAGTGCGATTTCATGATTTTGTAAATAGAATTGTATGAAAGAATTTTCCTTGCAGAGACTACAAGCAAATGCTTTCTTTCCGACGTGTAGAAAAAGGTGATTCACATAAACAAATTTGCTGAAAAAATACTTATTGCATAGCTTACAGTGATATCTCTTTTTAGTAAGAGTTAATAAGTACTTTCTAACGAAACTTTTTCTTACCATATTAGTTCTACAAATCACACATTCTTTTCTAAATCTAAGTATAGATAGATACTTAGATGTTTCACTATCGTTCTCAATGTTACTCTCACCCCTAAATGCTTCATTAATATTATAATCACCATTTACTGTTTCAATTCTTCTTTCACAATCTACAAAATAAATTAAAATAAAAAATTTAAAATACCAGTATACATGAATTCATGAACTATTTAATTATATGAGAAAGTATTTATCAACTACCCATAAAAAAATAAATCAAAGTTAATTCTTTTTGTCTTGCGGGCACTAAAAGAACTCTTTTTTTCTGTAACTATTGTGAGCCAGGCTGAGCCAACAATGGAAGCAGCAAGGTGATGAGAGACAAGGCCCAATACATAGGCCTTACATATCTGGAACAGATTACATCTGTCCCAGATATGTAAGGCCTTGCCCTTTACTATTCAGTGGTCCTGGTCAAACCTTTGATGAATATGATTAAAAAGGCCCTCTTAGTGCCACAAACTGTTTCAATTTGAAATTAAAATTTCAAATATAAATACCTTTATTATTGATGTTTTTATTGTTCAACAAAAACTGTGAATCTATTTGTGTAATTGCATGCGTTATATTCCAAAGGTGACTCATGTCGGGTAGAGTCTGGCCAATAAAAAAGTTTTTGTCTGTACTATAATTCTCTTCATTTGAAATGAAATTTCCTTCTTTCCTTTGAATCTATAATAAAACAGAGGGATGTAAATATAGTTATAAACTAAAATTAAATCAGTATTAAACATAATCCAGATTATACAATAGTGATAGATTCAAGTCCCTTTCCAAATCAGGGATTATTCATAAATTATGTAATGCTGTTTTTATACTTTTTAACTACAATCCTACCCCAAAATGCTCCATTTACCTACACACATACCTTCTCAAAATTACATAACACACATCCTCAAGCCACTGTTTTATTGTTCTAATAATAATACACAGCACAGAATACAAAACATTACATTAACCTCATTAATTACATGTAAAATGTATAGAGCAATAAAGCAAAATGTACTCATACTTCTGATAAAAACTGAAGTATAAGTATATATTATAGATTAGATTGGGTCCACTGAACTATGGTAGTTGGTCGGAGTTTGAACCTCAACAACCGTTGGATAGACTGTTGGTGAGATTATATATAACTTCAACAGTGAAGTTATACATAGCTAAACAGAATTTCTAGGTTTTCTTCACATTTATAATAACTAAACAAGTGTTAGAAACCTCAAGAATGGGCCCAGTTTCCCATAGAAAATCTTCTTGAGAGGCATTGCCTTCTCCCATTAATCCAATATAAACCTGTTACAAATAATTAAACCCAAGATACAATTCTCTGGACCAGTTTTCAAGTGAAAAATATTATATTTTGTTAGAATCTTACAAAATTTTCAATACAGTCGACCCCCCCCTATAAGATATAGATACGTTCCAATTTATTAGGAATCCGATTTCTTACAAGTCATTCCAATCACAGCCCGACACGTGTCAAGTTTACGGACTACGGCTGATTGAAAGGTTTTCTTCCAGAAAATTAATCGATTCTACACTAATCCGACTCAACATTTCCAAAATACGTATATTTTTTCGTAGTTTTATAGGAATCGTAATTATAGGGACCGTAATTATAGGGGGGTCGACTGTATTAGAATAAAATACAGTAATCAAATCTCTAAATACCAGACTATTATGATTCTATCATGATTAACAATTATCAATAGAAAGTAATTTAGTGTAAAGGTAAGCACTAAGTGTACTGATATTAATAATTTATTATCATATTACTAATCAAATAATTGAGCCTAATTTTTATTACCAGGATACATTTTTGGCAAATTAATTAAATATACAAAGCTATGTAATTTGGACTATAAGTAGGCAACTAGATCACTATGTTAAATCAAATATTCTGGAAGGAAAGACCAATCTGGAGCAGGACTCAAATCTTTCAGCTTCTGCTTATTATGGCTGTGTTTGCCAATTATACTGATAGATGATAATCTTCACTTCCAGACTAAATGAGTCTGAAAATTGAAGGCTTGAGTCCTGCTCTGGATTATTCTTTTTTCCAGAAGTTCCTAAATTAATTATTTAATTCTAATTAATGAATTTAATACAAGGTGGTGACTTAATCACTTTTCTTTAGTCCAAATTACATAGCATTTGTATATTCAATCAGCCAAAAATGTAGCCCGATATTAAAAATTTGGCTTCATTACTTGATTAGCAATATAAATATAGCTTGTTTTCTTATATTTATGCTATTTTTATTTAATAAATTTATGAAAGTTACCAAAAAACAAAATATATTTACAAAATACAGATTTTATCATCATTGACTAACCTTTGTGCATTTCCCATCATCAAGTTTAATGTTCAATCTTTCACAAACAACTTTGCATTCAAATTTCAATTTTGGATCTTGCCGAATTTTAAATTCCTCATTCAACTTCAATTCTTTTTCAATACTTTTTATTTTTGAGTAGGATTCTAGAAAAACCATTAAAAAAATTCCAATTACATTTGTGTCATTTCTGAGAAATAATTAAATTGACACCTTTAAAAGCTTGCTATGGTGCGATAATAGGCTTCTAAACACTGCATTAAACTCTAAATTTAACTCTAATTTCTGAGATTAGATAAATACACTTGCTAATCTAGCCATTTCTTGAACAGAGGGATGCCAAGATCAGTGAGAGTGCCAGATTATGGAGCCTCAGGCATTAAATATTAATTATTGTGTACAGCTTAGGCAAGCCTCTGCTTGGCTAAGCTGTACACAATAATTAATATATTCTCATCCATGTGTGTAGTTAGGAAAACAGAGGGAAATGATTGAGTATATCCACATCTGCTAATTACATAGAATATACAAAACATATAAAACAAATATATTATGTCTTATAATATATTATGTCATATAAAACAAATATATAAAACATATAAAACAAATATATTATGTCATGAAGTGAAGACATGACACAGCTTGCACCAGCACACAGGTGAGAGAGAATGAGATCAAATTAGCTTGACATCACCACAAGTTGAATGGTAGTCAATATGTCAATATCGTGTTGTCAGTCACACAGTCTGTATAAAGTCAATGATAAAAAACATTGCTCTTCAGTACTGATTCTTTTTGAAGGCATGAGGGCAAATAATAGTGTGCTCACATGCAATACTATACACAGAGATGAAACCTGAGTAAATAGGAAAACAGGATTTGTAAAATAACTAACATTTCCATGGAAACAGAAGTACTAGGCAATCACAATGCTGGATATGCAGGATAATTGAAAGGCTAGAGTATTAAGAACTGGATTAGAAAGAGTATACTGTAAATATATTCAAACAACCAACTGAAATTATAATTATTTGCTTTTTGTCCAATATTGTAATAAATCTTCTGAACAGGTATATATAATTTGCTATAAATTTTAAGGACTTATCACACCAAAGTTTTCAATTGGAAAGCTCACTAAGATTTTATTAAATTAATATTTACATTTCGAACCATATACCCTACCTTGGTTATAATTCAGGTATATTTGTACTATCCAATTTGCATTTAACATTAAATTTTAATTCACAATTGGTATCCGAAGAGATGGAATTATAACCGAGGTAGGATATATGGTCTGAAATGTAAATATTAATTTAATAAAATCTTAGTGAGCTTTCCAATTGAAAACTTTGATGTGATAAGTCCTTAAAATTTATAGCAAATTACATATAAATGTTCAGATAATTTAAACTAACTGAAATTTTTAATTATTCAAACTAAAGCCAGATTAAATTTTGCCTATAATAAACTAATTAATAGATAAATAAACAGCTTCATTTGACCTAAAACTATCCAGACTTTCAAATTCAATTTATAATAGGAAAACTTAGAACAAGATGACGGTCTAACAAAATTATCTAACCTTTATGCAAAATTACATTGTTTTATCATTTATTAATTAGTCTTATTATAGCTTTAAAGCAGTGTTTTTCAACTTGTGGGTTGCGAAGCCTTACACGGGGGTCACAGGTAAAAGAAAAAGACAAGTGTTCGTTGGTCATACACTACATTAAAAAAAACTACAGTTTCAGCGAGAAGGCTGTATCTGTTTATTTTACAGTACAATTGGTGTTTTGATCAATATTTAGGTCTCTACCATGGGTGTAGCCAGGAAGGAACCTGGGTGGATACGGCCCACCCCAGAAAATCATAGCCGAAAAAGTGTTGAGCTGACCTGCTAGAAGAAACTTTATCTGTGTTAAGTTATTGTCGATTCTTATAAAATTTTCATTTTAATCAACAATAATTTATCTCAACAGAAAGAAAATTAAATACATAGTTTTTAAAATCACTGATATAGTTTTAATATGGCCCTGGGGAGTTGCCAGAATTTTTTAACTTGTAAAAGGGTCGCATATTCAATAAGGTTGAAAAACACTGTTTTAAAGTAATCACGGTCCAATCGTTTGAGACATATAAATATTACTATTTAGAAAAAAATAAATAAAATAAAAATGGATTATTACATACTTTGAATGAAATCAGGAAAACTTGTTTGGAAACCATAAGCTTCATTTCCTTTATAATGAATGGATAATGTATTGTTTTTCTTTGGAGTAGACAGAACATTGGCATCATCATCACTATCATCATCAACATCATTCATATAATGAATCCTGGCATTATGAAACTATTTAAATAAAATATAGATTGTATTATATTTACAACATTTCTAAAGAACTTTTCTGTAATTTCAGTAAAATAACATTACAATCCTTCTGAATTTTCAGAAGAAAATATCTGTAAAAATCCACTTGAATTAAAACAAAATAACAATTTTGCTAACTTCAATTATTCTTATTTTCTTTTTAATATAGAGGATGGATTAGTAGCAGTAGGACAATGTTTGAAGCATTCTATAGCAGTGGTTCTCAATCTTTTTGAAGACAGGGAACACTAAACTTTGGCATTTTTTTTCCACATAATAGTTACAATACATCAACTTTAAAGCAAGGATAGAAAACCTTTTTGAAATCAAGCGCACTTGGTCTAGTAGATGACGACATTGGCATTTGCTGATTACATTCCCATACAAAAATTATTTTACATTGTATTGGTTTTTCTTTTGCAATAATTTTTAATTGTATATTTGATTTTTTTGCAGAACACTTGAAGAGGTTTCATGGAGCACCCTTGTTCCGCAGACCAAGGATTGAGAACTACGGCTCTACAGTGCTTCAAACATAGCTCCAAGCATGCATCAACATTGGTGTGTATAAAGATTGGCCAAGAGATAGAACTGTTCAAAGCTGATAACTAATTTATATAAAAAAAAAAAAACCCTTGCTTTTGCGATAAAAATAATGCTTGTAATATCACAGTGTTACAAATATTGACCTAATACTTCTGATGCACCATGTCCTTTCATCATCATCTTATCTGCAAAAGATACAACTGAAAGAAACATTAATCACATCGATAACCTTTGTTTAATTCCAGTATTTCTTTAAAATGACAAATGTTTTCAAACAGCTTGACTGTCTTGTTTCAGGTCCATTGTACATGTTCCATTTAGAATGCTCATCCTATTGTGTTCTACATTCAAACCAAATCCAATTTCAATTATATTTGAAATTTATGAAATTTAAATTTACCAAATTAAATTTTAAATATAACGTATTCTGTTTAATTTTATGTTAACACCCCAGTTTAATTGAGTTATTATTATAATCTATTTTTGCCGCTATCATAAAAAGCTTTCTACGCATATAATATCAAATCTGCATCTTGTATATTAATGCACTCTATCTAAAATTTAGTTTCTTCTATGAAGTTTGAATGTAGAACACAATAGAATGAGTAGTCTAAATGAAACACGTACAACAGATCTGAAGTAGGATGGTCAAACTGTTCAAAGACATTTGTCATTTTAAAGAAATACTGGAATTAAACAAAGGTTATCGATGTGATTACTATTTACATTGTTCAGGTTTGGATTTGTTTCTCTTTAACTGAAAGAGAAAAAATACCTTTACCACTACTTTTACAGGGTGTCTGAAAAGTTACTGTGCAGTGAAAAATGTTTAATAAAAGTGAAGTTTTACATACAATATGGCAGTTTCTCATATATGAAATGCCAGAAATGTCCTCCAGAAGCCCCAAAATCTGGGGGGGTGGAGACCTAATGGATCAGTTCTATGGGAGATTATGTGATTGGCAATGAAATCTAACTGAAAGCTGTAAGCCAAAAACTGGAACATCAGTGAGTGAGCAGTAATACCATCTGTCATAAAGTAGAAATGTGGAATGTATCATTTATGGGTCTCTTTTACAAATGTCATGCATATAATTTTAATGTCATTACAAATTTTTCACTGCACAGTAAGTTTTTACACACACTGTATAAAGTCTAATAAAATTAAGAGCACTTTTACCTAATTATTGATTGCCTTACATCATAGATAATGGTCTAGACTAGATTAATAACATGCAGTGTCACAAATAAAAGCTAAGGAAGAATTTAATTAACATCTCATGACTTTTTTAGAAAAATTCTCATTCATTTTGACTGACTCCAACATGCATCAAGCTCATCTTTGACAGTCAAACAAAAATCTGTCATAGACTCATAATACACAAGAGGTTTAAGTCAGCAAATTCAATCCAATTGAGATATATTACAGAATAACAATATAACATTAAAATATATGAAAGCATCCTGGTATTTTTGAAACCGTGCCAGTAATCTTTGTAATTCAAACACAAATTATTTATTGTATTTATACAGACACTTGGCAAATCACAGAATTAAATTTTATTCAGTTGATACGTGTTCTTTTCATTTATACACATTTCAATATATATACGAAAGCATCTAAGCATAAAATTAGAGCCAAATTACATTTGTTTTTTAATTCTCATTCTTATGGGCACTAAGAGGGCCTTTTTAGGAAACAACTATGGGTTCAACCAGACCCAAAATGGGGGTGGCTGGGTGATGAGAGATGGTGTCTGATATATCGGGACAGAATACTCCCAAAAATCCTGGGTTTCTTGACCCATCCATATTCACCATAGTATTAGATTGCCATGTTAATCACATGGCAATCCAGCTTTTGCCAAATTACATGTAAGTATTTTCACTATAAATACTTAAGTAAAGTAGCTTTGAGTGTAATCAAAGCATATATTTATATGGTATTTAGAAATAACTTTTTGTTTAGTTTTTCTCACACAGACATTTTAATGCTATGTTGTTAATTCATAATTTTCTGCAGTAAGAAAAGAAAATAAGAGATACTTAGTCTCAATTTATACAAGTAAAAACAGAGACTGTTTTATATATTTTTGGTCCCCAACCGAATTTCTTTAAAGGTATTATATGAATACAGAACAAAAATATAGTAATGAGCAGTGAGATCAACTTTAAGACAGTAATGTAAAGCCATATCCTGAAATGCCCACAAATTAATGTGGCTTTGGTAGCAATACTAACGACTCAAGAGCAGTGGCACACCCTGGCACCCTCCAAAGAAAAAGGAAAACAAATACTAGAAAATTTTCAAAAACCTTTTTTAAATTAAAATTAATGTTTTATTTGTATTATGTTGTATCTATTTATGAATTAGTAGTCACATAAGGTGGAAATTTTATTAAATTTGAATTAAAATTTTTTTAATCTGTTCAACTCAGCTCCTGAAGATTAAAGTCTGAGTGTACCACTGCTCAAAAGTATTGTATCTAATACCTCGTCTTAACACAAACATGTTGATCTGTCATGTGATATGAGCTAACTTCAAGTGGCATCATATTCACATTGAGGGTATAAAGATAGTTCAAGTTAACACAATCCCCAATGCTTAACCAATACTAAGCATTGAGGATAGAAACTATCCAATCCTTTCACACAGAATAACTAAACTATTTTATGTCGTAAATAAGAATTTCTTACATTTTGTAAATTTCTTGAATTATTAAAGTTCAAATAACTTGAATCTAACATATTTGAAGAGACTTCAATTCTGTCTGCTTGCATATTTAATAAACTGGGTTCAAAATCATTTCTAAATATGAAGATGTAACAGGATTTCACTCTGGTATTATGATTCTGAAATATAAAAATAATTCAGTTAAAATAATATATAAAGTTAATGAATGAATTTTTAAAGAGTAAGACAACTGAGATTTATTGATGTTCCATGTCAAGTAATATCATTCCTATTTTCATATATTAATGAGAAAATACCAGAATAATGGGTTAATGGATTTATTTATTTCTAGAATTATAGTTATTTTGGGGTCTGACAACATAATGGGGCTGTTTATTAAATACATATAGTCTTCAGGCCTTTTTTTTTTTAACCCCTTCTTCTTGATTGTGTAAGACAGTATTATACTCTTGAAAAGCTCCCTTCCCTTTACTTATGCATACAATAGTTCACAAATCCCTTGACATTAAAGGAATGAATTAAAAACAGTTTTATAAATATTTTCTAACTTATAGTTTATTGACATTACTAGTAAGTACACATATAAGAACAAATCTATATGCCACTAATACCGGTACAGTAGAGTCTCGAAAACTCGACCTAATGTGGACCGAAGGATGGCCGAGTTTGTGAAAATGCCGGGTTATCAGGAATGGGGTTAAAAAAAATAAGTATGAGTGTTTCCTCAGAAAATACTGTACTGTACTTGTTTGTATTGTTTACTTGAGAATACAACAGAGAATAAACTGCCCAAATACCCTTAAACAAAGGAAAAGTATGTACTTTATGAAGGCATAGAGCCTTTACTACATGAAAATGAAAATTAATGAATACACTGTGTACAGTAATTTACCTGATAAGACAGACCTCAGAAAAATATTTTATGAGGCATAAAGCTGTCTATAATGAAAATTAATTAAATAAGGATTTTTTTTGCCCTGCCAAGGTGTGGCCGAGTTACCCAGAGTGCTGGGTTATCGAGTGCCGAGTTTTCGAGGCTCTACTGTACTACTAAAAAAGTCTGCATATGATGTCTGGCCCTCTCCCTCCCTATTGTGTACAATGGTGTACTTTTTGCAACCTTCTTTCCATTAACTATACATGTAACTAATGGATGGCCTTTGGTAATTTCAGCTATTAGTATTTAATGTTCATAAATATTATATCTACTTATAATTAGTATATAACCATCTTCAGGCATAGTGATATTCAAGACACTTTTAAAATCAGTTTAACCACAACTTTAATGAGTTAATTTCTATATTTTTAATTGTTAATTATCTAAAAATGTTCTAACAAAGAAAATCTGGAATAGATATACTCCTCAATCCAAAAAGAATACAATAAATTAAAATGGTAGCAATTACGTTAATTATTATTCTAGAATATTGTAGTGCACATTAAAACATTAGAAAACTGTCCAAGTTTCAAATTTTCCCAGTACAGTTTCTCAATTTGCATACTTCATGCCACACAAAATACATTCAACCAATACTCAACTTCTTCCTATGTCACTCCTCCCATAACAGCCACATTTCTACAGCTCCTGCAGATTATTTGTGTTGCACAGTGGCGAGTGATTCTGACCTTGCACTCTGAAGAACGTAAAATGCCTTTTCTGTTGTAAAGTTGCCATTTTCATTTATGGCACTTCCTAGAAGCAATAGATGACAAGATAGTTGAATGCAAATGGGAGATGAAATTCAGACAGTTACTCTATTGATTAGTGTATGTCGCCTACTTCTCAGATAATAATTAACATAATTACAGTAATTTTAAATGGTAGAATTCTTTTTGGAAGGCACTGTATATCATCCCAATAAGTTAGGATACTTTTACCATATTTATCACTTTAATTTTATTAGTTCTCAATACAATTAATCCAGTATATCGGCAGTTAGGAAGTGATATGAAGATAGTTTCAGATTTTAAAAGTATTACTTGCCAAAAAAAAATATTATGGAGCATTGGATTTTTCTCAATATAACAGTAGTTGGAATTACAGTGTTCATCTCAAATTACCTCTGATCTTGCGGATTAAATTTGGGAAAAAGTGCATTAAATCAGTACATTTTCACACATGCTCCTGACATGACAATATGCAGTCTTTACTTGACTTCAGGCCATGTCCAAGCCAGTATGTAAGAAATCACACTGTTAAAATGGCATCTGTGATTCTTGCACATGGTGCTCTCATCTCTGGCACTTTCATAGCATACCTGCAAGCCCATAAAGAAAATACTTCAAAAGATAATGTTACATTATTGGATGGATTTTTTTGCAGCAGTGAAGGTCTGGATTGCTACTATGTGGCAGTAGCAGTTCTTTCAAGCGTATATATACTGTACAATACTTGAAGTACTGATCGACATTCTCCAACACATTTCATTCATCTCGACTTCATCTTTTCTTTGAGTTTAAGTGTCATTTAAATCCATTTTGCTTTTGTAACTGAAGATGAAATAAAATGTTTTAAAAACATTTACAATTAATTAAATTCTAATATTTTTATCTTTTTGCATAATGTATATCCAACTTTAAAAAGTTAGCAATGAGTGATTCCATCTTAAATACAAGGAAATTTTAATATTTTATACACCAATTTCTATAGTGAAGTTGTAAAAGTTTTATCTAAAATTTGATTCTAGATCCCTTTTTTTAAAACAGTTAATAATAGTGGAATGTTTATTATTTATAATGATTACATATCCTGTATTTATATGTTGTTATCGTAAATTTGCCTGATATAATTCCCAGAATTTTCAGTCTTTAATTATATGTAATTCTATTCGACATGGTGCACAAACTTTTGACCCTGAGATTGTCTCATGCTCTAATGACTAAACTAGCATAAAAATAGTATAACACTTCCATTATTATTTTCAATTTAATTTAATTCTTTCCAATTTTCTATAAATTCATACCTCACTCTATATTAATAAAATATTCAAATTTGAAACAGTTTGTTTTAAAATTTGTTAAATGAAGTCAAAGAAAGTTACAGTGTTATTCTTGTAATGTTAAAATTTCTTCAAAACCCTTTTCTTCCACTGTTTGTTTACAGAATATGCAAGTGATTTACACATTAATTTTATGTTCGTATGAAATATTTATCACTCTGTTGATCCTTATAATGGAATTATATTAATATAGAATCAGATTGAATGATACATACTCTCAAGGCATGTGAGTAATGGCATAAATTTCATCCAATATTTGTAATATTCTATGAACTTGTTCATAGAATATATTCCAAATTTAATCTACTAATGTACTGTTCCTCCTGAAATCTGCAAGTACAGCTGACTTTATGTTTTTTGCCATAATTACAGGTAATACGAGTAAGAAGGCATTCAACAGTATGATTAAAAATGATCAATAAAATCAATAAATCAACCAATAATGTTATCAATTTACAAATAAATAAATTTAAACACTAAGATAAGCATTCAGTACAGAGAGACAGATAAATGATAGAGAGTTATTGTTTGTATTATGAGATTAACAGCTATCAACATTCAAGTGACATTAGCAGTGTAGCTTGTGTGGTGCAATTCATGCAGAAAATATCACTTGACGAGTGAGAAGCTTAGATAACATCACTATACACTTTTAAAAATGATAAAAATATTGTTAAAAGAAATGAATCATATTAAATCAATGTCCAGGAAGTAAATAAACTTAACCTAACTGATAATAATCA
Source organism: Centruroides sculpturatus (assembly GCF_000671375.1). NCBI lineage: Eukaryota > Metazoa > Arthropoda > Arachnida > Scorpiones > Buthidae > Centruroides > Centruroides sculpturatus. Next base: position 262,466 of record NW_019384842.1, read on the forward strand.
AGATACAGCATTGTCATGATACCATTAACATTGCAGTATTATGTTGCGTTAACACATCGTAGGTTCTTACCGATGTCGATTCCTGAATTGCAGCTCTTGAAGCGTGTCTAATCGACCACTTGCAGTATAAATGTTAAAACACCTGGTAATTTTTTTTTTGTTCTGGAATAAACAAGTCTCCTTATCTTCAGAATCAAACAAGTTATACAAAATTAAAAAAGAAAAACAGCATATAATTAATAAAAATGATAAATAAAAACAGAATTAAATTTTAATATTAATTATTTTGTTACAATTATCCTTTTAGAATTATAATGTCTTTTTTGGGGCTTATGATATGTGGAGAATTAAATTTTCCACTCCTTAAGAGTTGTTGTAGCTTTAACAATAACCAAAGTTATTGTAAATCCTATGGTAAGAGAGTGATAAATAAGAAAACAATTAGGTAAGACAGGATCGATAGGATAAGGTAAAGCAATGCATTGGCGATCTACCAAGGAAATGCCTCCCTAGGCAATTTTTTACAGGAAACTGGCCTTATTTAAATGCTAGATTCACAACAAAGAAAACCTGGAAAACTCTAATTGGCCAGTCTGTCAGTGAGGTGCAAGCCCACAACCAAATACAAGTGTTCAGTGGCTTTATTCACTCAGCCACTGGTGTGCCAGGCAAGATATAAGTCATAGAATGAAAACAACAAATTAATAGTTAGTAAAGCAATGAAATTATACAGAAAATTGTTATTCCTGTTTCTTATGTTATAAATAAATAAAAAGCATAAATACTTCTTTCAGGAAGACAAAAGTTTATTTTATTTAATATTTTCAAGTACATTTACAGTCATTGTGATACACTAATGTATTCTGATAATGAATGTATCATCACTGAAAAATAATAGCCAGAATGCAATTTTTTGTTTCTAAAAACATTATGTCTAAGAGTTAATTTTTATTATCCCAGCTATCGCTGACAATCTGAGATAATGACTGTACAAATTTACATTCACCCTAACACCATTGTGTACATAACCACTAACTCTATGGATAAAGAGTAAACTCTTACATATTGTATATAAAAGTGTATAGCAGCATTTATCATATTCAAATCTTTTTTCTGTACTCAACAGATTTATTTATTTATTTACAAAGGAAGGTGATCTTCCTGATCTTGTCACTAATTAGAAAATTAATCATGTATAATAGAAAACTATATATTATATTATACTATATTTAATAATTATAATCAGGATTGTGAGGGAAAGAGTGCTGGAAATTTTTCCCCAGGCACGAAGTAAACTTTTGGGCCTGTAGCAATTTTAACCTCTGTTATTTTTACTAGCAAAAAATAAAATATTTAAGATTGCCTTTAATCAATACAAACACATTCTACATAATTCTTTAAAACAAATGGCTAAATAGGCCCACTAAGACAAACAGGGGGCCTGCTCTACCCCAGGTCCTTACAAGCTCTCGGAAGCACTAATTATAATAACAATACTTAAAAATCTCCACATTCTTAACTAAATGGATTTAAAGAATTCCAAGGCTTTTGCTCCGATTGGAGGTCGAGAGAAGCCAGAACACTGGATCATTCCAAATAATTTCTGCATCCAAGGTAATCTAAGAATGGTGCTGACATTCTTATATTTCTATAAACATTACGATGCCATTTCTTAAGTATCCCTTCCAACTTGGCACTCGATACGGTTGTCTCTCTGCCTAATCTATCGGTGCCACCCTACCCGGGCCATATAAATGCTTATAAAGCCTCATATATGTAAGTTCTGTCAACGTGGAGCTCTAGAAATTTGAGAATAAATTTTTCTCTCCTTACTTTAACTCTAAGATTTAAATTTTTGACATTTAAAATTACTTTTTGCTTACCTTTCAATAAAAAATAAATAATTTTCTCGGAAAAATTAATTTTGAATCGCAGAATGAAGAGTGTAGAATGCCTTGAAGGAGCTGGAGATGCTCTGGAAGAATGGATGAGAATACAATTTAAAGAGTAAATTAATTAAAATTCTATTTGATTTGAATGAAATCTTTAAGATTAAACTGGCAAACCTTTCGCTTTTTCCATAACGTGATGAACCTCTTTTTTTCTTTCTTATCCTTTTTTTAAAGCATGAGTTTCTTTAAGATGTTGGAGGATCTGGTTATTGATTCATTCATTATTCATAGCTGCAACAGAAAAAAACATATTCAGCATGCATAAAAAGCATGCAACCACGACATACACGAGTCGTACATACATGCACATACTTACGAGCCGTGTGTTTGGTTCTTTTAATTGATTTAAATGCCATTGATTTCGAATTCGGCCATTGAATCGGCGTGTTTTTTTTTCGAAATCGACAATCGACGATTGGTGCAGCCGCATCACGTGACCGTCGGCATCCATTTTTAGAGCCACGCAACCGAGACGCGCTCGTATCCATCTCTGCAAGGCACAACCCCGCTACTGACGTCACAGGCGGATGGTGAGTGATTTCCCCCTCCTAAAATCGTTCACGTTCCAGCGATCTCACGTCCGGGCACAATCTAATCGTCACGCACGTCCGACGAGGCGCGTCGAGACGGGGCGTGGCTTTAGTGCGGTATGCCGACAAACGGCGCGACGCGACGCGACGCTATCTGTCTCGTTCGCTTCATACATTATTATTACATTTTTTAATAAAATTTTTATTAATCTGATGAATCTTATAACGGTTTCAGCATTATCTATAAAGTGTCCTGGGAGTCCGAAATTTTCTAGAGACGTAAATATTGGGAATTAAAAGTGTATTTACGCACTAAATCGACGATACCTTATCCAATAATAACGACTCTCTCTTTCATCTCAGATTTTAGAGTTACAACAAAAATTAAATCCAAAATAAGTTGTTTATTGAAGTTTATTATGCACTAAGACAACTCTCGCCCCATTAGGAACGAAAATTTGTGAGAATGACCTCTGTTTTTATTTCTGCGACAAGTTGACGCCAACGCGTCTAACGCGTCGCGACGCTCTATTTACAGGAGACGTGTCGCAGTTCCTGTCTCTGTCAGATGATGTATGAAAGGAAGTGGGGTAGCCACTGTTAGGTTTTCATTTTTTCGCACAGATTTAAAAAAGCTTATTATGTTCCCCATATTTTTTAATCCTTACTTACAAGTGTAACTTTTATAACAATTTCCTTTCGTAAACCAGGAGGAACAACAATAGGCGCGTCCAATTGTTACTCTTCTTGGTGAAAGGCTGCGACAGGCGCGACGCGCCGGCGTCGTCGCGCACATCGCAGACAATTAGACGGCCATATCCCTTTTGTTTAAATTCAAAACTCCGATAAGAGACGAGTTTCACGTATAATCGACCTCGCTCTATAACTTTGCGATTTGAATTTTTTCCCTATCTTCAACGGTTAAAAAGTTATCGACCGATCAATTCCCCCAAAATTAGGTCAAGGTCATTGGGAGGGTCCTTATTAGATTGGGCATCATCGATTTAGTATGCAGACAAGCTCCCATTAATGAACTTGCGCTTATCTAGAAGTTATTAGCTATTTTTTTTAGGGCATATTTTCGTTGAAATGTACCGTTTCTGGCACCGAACCGTCACTTTCTATGTTTATTTTTCTTTCTTTTTTAAGAGGTTTGCTTAATTAACTGTTAAGCCGGTCATTCGATAATTAAATGTATGCTAATTTAATATTTCGAAGTTTATTAATTACATTTATATTATTTTCTATTGATAGAAATGAAAGCAATAAAGGCGAGTCACGTTTAGCGGTATCGTGTTATAAAGAGGTTTTTGCTTCACTGCGCTAAACTGAGGTAGTTAATTAAATCATTATTAATTAAAGTTGTGTTTTTCATATCAAGTTAAATTTCCTGGATTAGTATCTAACATTTTATTGCTTTAGATACAATTAAAGGCACAGTTAAAAAAACTGTAGAGCTGCTGTAAAAACACGAAACAAGATACTGTATTTAATTACTGAATTAAGCACCACCTAATTAATTAGTATTTTAATTAGTTAGCTCATTGTACATAATAAAGCTATCTAATTAGGCTTCTCATTTATTTAATATAGCTTTAATTTAAAGCCGAGTTTAAGGGACCCCAAGTGAGTGGGTGGGTGGATAAAACCACGGAACACTGGTACTGTAACCTTAATTGGTCGCGGGTTCGTGCACCATCAATATGCTGACCACGTGAAGTATTTCGGATTTTTTTTATACGAAATAAACGCCAACACATACACAGAATCTTTTCCCGATATTTTGAGTTTAGGAGATTTCAGAATGTGGAAATTTGCAATGGGGAGAAAAATATGATTCTTTGCCTTCTTGGGATCTTTGAGGCTCTCACTCCACCAGTCGAACATAGAGCGTTGGCAGCAGTGTTCGATTCTTATCGATATTCAATTACGAACTTCTTACAGGACAATGGAGCCGGCGGCAAGGACGTATGCATGGGCACAACGAGGAGGTAAGGCTAGTTGGATTTGAGTTTTGGACTCATGCAGCAGTAAACGGGATAGCATAAGCAGCGAAATCAAAATACAATTGAATCATTCAATAATTAAAAATCATTATGCAACGCTTTTCTATATTAGTCTACGTTATTCCGATATTGATGTATACGATTTATGATTTATCGCACGCCTCTGCCTAAGCGCTTTCACAAAAGACAATTGCACGTGTTACGTGTTGTATGTTCTGCTACGAGCTTACAATTATTGACAATATTTGATTTTGATGTCAGTTTGTCTGGAGAAGTGACAAGTGACTATGCTGTGTTTAAATAAGCAAATCAGATATATAATATGTCCGTATCAATATAATATTTTTGTATTTATACTAATTCAGTTTTCAAAAAGTAGATCGGGTAAGAGAATTATTGTTTTTTACAGCAATTGTAGTTACTGTTATCATTGAAAATGATTATGTTATGACAATAGGGACTCGAATTAAAATGTAGCATCTGCATGGACTGAGTATATCTCATGTGGAAAACGTGTGCTCGTGTGTGATGCATAGTTATTTGGGTAATATTGGGCGTTATAAACTTTTACATTCTGTGTGTGATAGGGAGAGTTGCTTAGGAAATATTTGCATTTGCCTACTTTTGTGTTCATTATTTATTGCTATATTTTTACCAAATTCATATACGTTGAAGTGGAGACAATACAGTACAATAACAAGTTAAACAGTAAAGCGTATGTCAAAACGGCTGCTAGCTTTCAATTTGACAGATATTCGTTATCTATTTATTATGTTCTGTTATCTACAAATCTTACTAGCTTTGCAACTCATTTCTATCGTTATTTTATCTACCCTATTTTAATAGCATGATAAGCATTATGATATTTAATCATTTTCAATGATCCCCGGTTGCATCTTTACGAAGTACTGTGAATTTTTATTTAATATTTTATTTATTGCAGTATGGAACAGAAAAGGAAAAAATTGTCTGGAAGTGAATATAAAAAGAAACGCTTAAAGAAAGAGGAAGAAGGAAGAATTCTAAGTGCAAAAGTCATGTTTAGATGAGTTGTCCACATCCACATCAATAGCGACTGCTTTGGATTTGGCAATAAAAACTCAGTGCCGCCCCAATCACTTCCAGAAGAAGTTGTTGAAGAGAGCCAAAAAATAATACCATCAGAAGTTCATTCATCAAGAGCCGGGTAGCAGTAGCATTGACAGCCAGCAGATATTCTGATCCTACATTATGGAATGCTTTCTGCGTGTCATCTGAAACTGGTCAAATACAGTACTGGTTGAGAGGGGTCCGCATCAAATTAAAGAATTCGAGTATCCTATTAATAAAGAAAGGCGTAGATTTTCAGTAAATCACAGAAATGCTTTTAGAGCTTGGAAATAACAATAAGAAAAATATTTAGCAATCGAAGATAGGTTGTGGATTCGCGCTTCGCCAACGAGCCATCCCCTCGGAAGATCTCCCACGTGCTACGTTGTTGTAACAAAATAAACCAAATTCTATGGGCACAAAAGAATCTTTTCTGATGCCCATAGTGAGTTGTACTAATCCAAGTGATGAAGGATAGAAGCATATGTATATCTTTTTTTAATTCTCCGCATTTGGGCCTCTTTTAGCAAGCTCGTTATGTGGTTCGGCCAGGCCCACAATGGGGCGACCGGGTAGTGAGGGACGGGGCCCGACATATGTAGATAGATCACTCAAAAAAATTCCCCGAGGGTTTTTTGACTTATCCGAATATGATCGCTGATTCTCCAAACGGTATACTGTAATTATACAGTTTGGAATTATAATTGGTTACTTGACTATCTAGTAACCAGGGCTGTAATTCGTTATCAATTTTATAAATTTCATTGCATTTTTTAAAGTAGTTAAATTTATTTTATTTATTTATATATTTATTTTAATTTTCTTTTAAAAAAATTTAAATACTTCTTTAAAACATCCATTACAAAATAATTTATTTGTAAATAAGTTAAAATCTTCATTTGTACAACCACAGTCTGTTCTCTCAGCTATGTTCTAGAGTTAAAGTGCGTTCTTCTATTACCCCGCGTATCTCCGCGCGAGCGGAATCCGTTTAAAATACTGTACTCGAAGTATTACATGTATGACGTAAAACTCATGACGTAAAACTCGTGACGCATTCTAACGACAAATTCGAATTCGTTCCATTTCGTATTGTTGCCGACGCCATCTTGGAATTTTATGCTTTCTGGAAATTGCGAGTTCTTTTTCCCTCCATTTTAACATTTTTCGTACAAATTTTAATAATGAAAACTCCCGTAACGTAGGTAACTTAATATTTTTCGATTTATATCAATATTAAATAATTTAAATTAGATACCCTTTAAACCTAGATTTGCAACCTGTAACCTGTAAGGTTACGGGCTGCGTATTTATAATGTTATTTATTATTACAAATATATTTTACAAATAAAAGAGGACTATTTTATCATTTTAAAGAANTGGTCACTCGATGTGATATACTCCTACGTAACTATATAACTACCTTTAACGTTATATAACTGCCTTTGTAGTTATATAAATCAAATACTACAATATAACGAACACTAAAGCGAAAAGCATAAAATGTGTTTGGTTATATCAGCCTTCCATTGTTACGTTTATCGCGGTACTTGAAAGATACGCAATAATACAAGTTCATCCATCAAGTAGTAAGCAATTAAATCAGCCATATAATATCTTAAAATATTTAAGATATCATTTTTTCCTTAATATTAACTCTAAGGAACTGTACCATTCGCAGCCGAATATTAAAACAGTAGAGCGTTGTTTATCCGAAGGTCGGTTATCCGAAGGAATTCCAGTCGACAAATTTAAATTTTCGCCAGTGCTGTGGCGCTGTAATCTTTGGCTATGTCTTCGGCTACTCAAATATTTTACGTTTTTGATACTAAATTAACTTCTGAAGTATAATTTTTTATTGTTTTTATATTTTTCAATATATTTATTTTGTTTGTACAAAATAAAAAAATAATTTTTAACGATACAATAGTCTTCGTTAGGCTTAACATCGATGAAAATTCAACGCGAAGCGACACGCAACGGAGAAAAATGTCAAGATGGGATAAATTAATAAATTCTTTCGTATATAATCGGTTATCAGAAACATCGATCTTCCGAACAACTTTAGTCCCCAATTGATTCGGATAATCGACGCTCTACTGTAATATTCGCTTGTATATCGTCTTATATTCTTTTGAATGAAACAATAAATGTTTTGTATTAGAAATTTATTTTAATATTTAATTAATTAATTAGTTAATGAATCATCTTGACCTTTTCTACTGTATTCTTAATAATAAATTCTTAAATTATTCTAGGAAGTATCGTTATCAAATTTTATAATCTACTTTCCAAAGAAACATGGCATCATTTTAAAATCTTCTTGTGCTCAAAAAATTAACAAGAAGAAAAACAAAGGTAAGGCATTTTTATTTTCATTTTAATTTATGTATTCAGTACATTGATGCAGTAGAAAATGGCATATAAAAGTTTAGAATCCTCATTGATAAATCTAGGAATTTATTGTAGTAGAATGATGTTTGAATAATAATTTTATTCATTTATGCCATTTAGAATAATACAAATTGCATTTTTTTTAACTAAAAATAATAATTTGTTAATAAAAACCAAACTTTTGATTTGATTTACATTAACATGTAAAACACTTAATTTGATTTACATTAACATCTAGAATGTCATTTGTATAAACAGAAGTTCTATCTAAGTTGTAATTAACACTCTAACTTTTGCTTAAACCAATGTTAAATTTTAGAAAATGCAACAATTTTAAGAAGTTGTTTTATTTCTCTTAGTACGTATATGATTTAATTTTTATTAATACATATGAAAATGAAGCTTAACTAGAATTTTAATGTTTGTTTGCTTATTTTTATATTAAAAATAGCTGTTTTTTCAACTCTTCTATGTAACTCTTGAATACATTGATGATTCTGACATTTTATTTTTTACATGTTTAATTAATAGATTTAACTGATTGTGAGCACTTAAAGCCAGGAGTTGTGTGACATCATTTAGGCTTCTGACACACCAATAGAGCCGCTATGTGACACGTATGTATGAAAATTACTTTGTGGATAATCAACTCAATGGTAAGTGGCTGGAAGTGATTACATTTATTTGAAATCATTACTATATTTATTCATATTTTGGAATCAATTTTAAATAATATTCTTTTTTAATTGTTCAGGTTATCTGCTCCGCACACCTTCCTTTAGAAAATGTTGATATTGAACTTTGTCACTGCAATCTTTTAACAAACATTTCCATTATGACAAAGGGCATGCAACATTTTCTTCTATAAATGGTCAGTGAACTACTTTACTTTTATATTCCTGGGACCATTTTAATTTTAAATTTTGTAAAAATTGGCATTCAGAGTTTGATTTGTCTTGATGTTCATTTTGGATTAATTAGCCCTATGTTAATTAAGCACAATAAAATTAGGTTCAAATTTTCTTTATCATATTTAATGTAATAGAGATAACTGTAAAAGCAGATTATAAATTATGAATTATTGTAAAATTTATATTTTAAATAAATAAAGATTCATTCTGTTTAAATTTTCATTCTATATTTTACTATATATGTAAAGAATTAATACTTGTAATTAATAATATTTGTAATTTAATATGTTTGTGATTGCTATGACAACAAAGTATTTAAATTTATTTTTTGGATTTGTTGTACTTCTTTTAAAATCAAACAATATAGTTTTAAAGAACATTAAAAAGTGTATTTGAGAGAGAGTGCTTATTTTTTACTGTTAAACATACAGATAACACCTCATTATAGCAAACAATTTGAAGTCCAATTTGGCCACCTGTAAGACTTAGCTTAAGAACTGTCAATATAAATTTCAGAATATCAAAGGTTTTTTCACTATGCCAAGCATTTCCAATATATCAAAATACTGGGATAGATTAGATGAAAATGGTTATGAAGTTCCACAGATGACTGGAGAAAAGGGGCATGTCTAGAAGATGCCTTAGATTAAGGCTGGTGTGGTGGGTGGACTGGATTATTTGTTACCCATGTTAGAATATTCCAGAAGTACCCAGTGAAAATCCATAAATGAGTGAATGACACCATTGACAGGATCTTTCAGACCATAGGCCAGGAATGCCACCACCAAATAAGATGTGTACGGAGATGATACTAGGAAGTTACAAGAAGGAGAATGTAAATATGAGTTTTATATTCAACAAATCCTTACACTACTTTAATGGGTAATATACTTTACTATGCTGTTGTTATGATCCATCAGTCACTGAAAGTAATCTTGTCAGACTTCATAATGAAATATGCCAAAGAGAAAAAATGCAACCAATTTTCATTGTTCAAAAAGCTTCTTTCTACAGGAAGTTGATTCTGAGTAAAAATTAGATGTTGCAAGGGAGTTTGGCATCACCCTTTCCATTCTTTCATCCCTTTTATCCTAAGAAGGATCAAATACTGATATCCACTGTACTGTACATGATGTATGTAGATATGGAGAATATGAGACCTTTAATCATTGCAAAAACATCAAGAACACATTGTATTATGTGAACAATGTGTGCTCTACATACTGCAAACTGCCATGATTAGATGATGCAGAGCATTTTTAATAAATAGTTGAACTGGAAACTAGATTAAAAGATAAAACAAAAGTAAAGAGTCAGCTGTCAGATGACAACTGCTTGGTTTGAGTCCTATCTGGAAAATGTGCAAGTTGAGTGCTTTCTACACTGCTGTTCTACAGCTGATCTTGGAATAATCCATACTGTACAGGCTAAATATTGATTATTTTTTTCAACATTGATAACTATGTCTACAGAAAGATCAATGTAAAACAAGCTTTTGACAAGACTGCTGCATGTCAATCCATCAACAATCCAGAAAGTGGCAAAAAGTGGCATCATTTCACATAAGCTGTTGCACACTGACTTGGACGAGGAAGGAAAAGAAGCAAAATAAGGGATTGAGATGGTCAGGTAGGAATTTGCTGTCAAGATTAATACCAACTGAATTTTCTATGTCATCAATTATGTTGTATAGATTAAAACAAGAAATGTAATATTGGTTTGTTTGTAGTAGAGACATTACATTATCTATTGCACATCTTTAATTTGTAAGGCAAACACATAAACAGGAGTGGAAATACAGAGAGATTTGAATAATGTTGAGAAAGAGCAAGCAAGTCATCTGTTGTGTGTCCATTGTTTTGATAAGTTGGTTAAAACTATGGAAATATGAAAGGAATCTATCATATCATCAATATAGGAGAAGTGCAACAAGTACAAATGAGTCTTTATGGAAGATCCTATACAGACAGACAAAATGCAAAATTTAGTGAGGGAAATGCTGAAACAACACTATTGATCCATCAACCAGTGCTTGGAGTAGTCAGGCCTTTTTTGTAAATAAGGAGAGTTTCAATAAATAGATAATCAGATGACCAGATAATGATTCTGAATTTGATTTAAACAGATTTTTAATATATACATTGAAAAGAAGTTAAAAAGATAAATGTATAATTGGAAATAACAACAAAGTCAAGATAACTTATTAAATCCAGGAAATTTATAATAAAACTACCTACATTTCAGTTTGGAGCCCTTTCTCTCTTGCCATCGTCTTCCAATATAGAACAATTTTTATTAGTTTTCATTCTCCCTATCATAGGAATATTTCTTTCCCATTGGCAACCCCTGAAAGAGTAGTTAAATAATAGTGTATAAAACATCTCTATTTGTAATAGTATATTAATTAAAAAAGTCCAGCATTCCTTATTTCCAGATACTTTGACTCTGCTCCAGTATTAAAAATATTCTGTCTAATCAGATATTTGTCTATCAAACACACAGTAACTTCTTATCAGAGTTAAGAATCATAGTTTCGGATATGGTCCAGTGGATTTAGTTTGGTGTTATGACATGTGTTAAGAGATAAATTATTAGAATACAATAAAAAAATGTGCAGGCTAAAATAAACTTCAAGTTGATCATTTTCATCCAAAATAATAATAATATACAAATACCTAATTGTGAGATTAGCAAATAATTGACATTGACCAAGTAATAATTGCCAAGTGTTATGAAATTCTCATGTGGAAAATGTTTTATGTTTCCATTCTGTAGCCATACTTTCACTTAAAAGGGACCTCCTTAAATTTAAATACAGTGCGCAATCATTAAAATTAACAACTGATTAATATCAAATTTTTTAAATGTCTCAGCATAAAACTACAAGGTCTGTTCAAAAAGTATCGGACCTTTGGTCGGCAAAAATAAATTTATTGACTTTGAAATACAAAACCCTAATCCCCTTCAAAGTAGTCTCCTTGGTAATGTATATACTTCTCCCAGCGTTCCTGCCATTGCTGGAAACACTGCTGGAACGCATCTTTTGGAATGGTTATCAGCCGGTCCGTCGCATTTCGCATGATGTCTTCTCTCGACTAAATTTGGGTTCCTTTTAGCGGCATTTTCAGCTTGAGAAATAGCCAAAGGTCACACGGAGCCATGTGGAGAGAGTACGGAGCGTGACGAACCACAGGAGTATTGTGTTTGGCGACGAAAGCCCGAATCAGATGCGCAGAATGGGCGGATGCGTTATCACGATGGAGCTGCCAAGTTTTGATCGACCACAGATCCGGTCGTTTGCGTCGCACTGTATCGGAAAGACGACGAAGGACCTCCTGGTAGTACTCCTTTGCGATGGTTTGGCCTTGTGGTGCGTACTCACGACACACCACCCCACGAGAGTCGAAAAAACTGTCAACATGACCTTTGATATTGCTGCGGACCTGCCGCGCTTTTTTTGGCCTCGAGGATCGTCCCCGAAAGCCTGCTGAATCTTGCGAATGGTTTACACTCGGGTATCGCCAAGGTTTTTGGCAAAATTTGATGTAATATCGCTGCTCACGTTGTTCAGTCATTTTCCAGCTTAGTGGAATCCGACGAAAGCGCACTACATGACCTCACTCATAGGCTGATTGCCAACGACTGACGCTTCCTGCAGGCGGGAAAAAATTCAGGGCTGTGCATGACTGTCCCCTCCACAACTACACCGAAGGAGGCCTCTCGCGCATCATTGGTTTACGCGAAAAAAATAAAGGTCCGATACTTTTTGAACAGACCTTGTATACTTGACTGCAGGGAGAGATAAGGAAACTTTTTTAACTAGAAGGGTTCTACTTCAGAAAGACCTAATGAGCCTGTACAATGTATTGCAGATTTCATAATTATATATATATAGTATACATGCACCAATAATATAAACTATACAGTAGATAGACCCCCCCCTATAACACTGTCAATAATTTCGTATTATGTGAATTCCATGTGGTACGAGTCACTTAGATTTTAAAAATGTGTGTGTCGGGCTGTGAACGGCTAACATATTTGTAAAATCTAAGTGACTTGTACAATATGTAATTCATATAACACAGAATTATCGACAGGTTATAGGGGGTCTACTTGTACTTAATTACATATTTCATAGGAGTAGAGAATGGAAAATATATTTTCATAATGTAGGTTTAATTTTGCTACATTTTGTCTGGTAGCATTAGAAACCACAAAATGTCACAGGTTCTCCATCCCAAGTGTGGGAAAACCAAGTTAATGACTACCATTAATCTTTTTTCTAGTTCAAAATATACACATTATACTAAATAATATTAGTTAATGGTAATTTCCCTTCCATTAACTCTCAGAATTATTATTACTGTTTGAACAAAATATAATATTTAAAACTCTACCAGCAAAATTATTTATTAACATAACATTATTTCCAGGATTATGATGGATAAAATTCATGAAAATTATTAGAAAAAAGAAACTGCAATCTTAAAATGAAGTATATAGTGAAACTTAACAATTGATATGGTGTATAACTTTCTCTGAGGACAAAATTGACCATTGGTTAACGTCAATACATAAAGATGATTTTACAGATAATGATGCTAACGTGAGTCTATCATAATATATTATTTACCAAATGGTTTTCTTTAAAAACAAGCAATTATTTATTGTAACATTGTCACAATGTTGGACTGCAATTTCTAATCATATTTTTAATTTAAAATATATCCTCTCCAACTCAAATTAGTAGTGACTTGCCCCTGGTACATCACACTTTTCCTTTAACAATACAGTTGTGCCAGTCATATCTCTAACACCTTCCAGGGGAAGATTTNGGACTGCAATTTCTAATCATATTTTTAATTTAAAATATATCCTCTCCAACTCAAATTAGTAGTGACTTGCCCCTGGTACATCACACTTTTCCTTTAACAATACAGTTGTGCCAGTCATATCTCTAACACCTTCCAGGGGAAGCTTTTAGTTGAAATAATGCTCAAGTAGTTAATTCGGGCCTTCTGCCCTAAGGTTTCTGTATAGCGTCTCGGATTTCATCTATCTAATTCCATTTTCGAAATTAAGGAAAGACATATCAACGAAAGTGAGGATTTAAAAGTCTATAAATTGCAGTCCAAACATATTAATATGTAAATCTTATTACTTTTCATAACTTGAAAGAATCATAAAAAAAAGTAAAAAAAAATTGAAATAAGTTAATAACAGTGGCATGTTATGGCTTCACGAATCCCATTTGAATTTGAATTAGGGAGGCCCCACGTACGGTGTTGATTTCAGATATTTTTCTTTGGGAGAATTGTTCAGAGAAAATATTTTCTTATAAAAGATTGGTTTGGGGCTCCAGGCAATTGCATTTTTTGTCCATAGGATAACACGCTACTAGTTAACAAAAGTACTTTTGTATATTTTTATTGTTAGATACACTGTTTTGTGTATAACATTACTATTGCAAATTTAATTTTGTTCATATTATACAATATGAACAAAAGCATATTGCATAGAATGAATGCATAAGGACTTAAATGATACATTAATACAAAAAAAGACAACTTTTGCATTCAAAATGAATTTAATTATAATGAAAATTTTAATTGCAAAATTACTTTAATGCTACTACAAAACACAGTCAAATACCAGAGCAGTCGGCAATAAGAGCCCCACCCTACGACCAGCAAAATGGATTCATATAATACTTTATAAGTATTTTTGCCTATTGTGAAGAAAACATTAATTTTATATACCATTTTAAGATAAGATTTCTAGTTTTTTCAATCATTTAGCATTTCAGGAAGCAAGTTTTAAAGGGTCTAAATAAATATATCTAGGAACAATTCTTTGTAATGTTTCTAGGACATTTCTTTTCAATTGCTTTTACTCAAATATCAACAGCTTGTAAGTGAACTGAAATGATGATAATGCTTGGTAGATGTAAAATGTTGCCTGAAAGAAAGGAACAATTAATTTTTCATGAAATTAATGTTGATTTTTGCCCACTTTTTATACCCAATATATTACTTTTCTTCTTGCCTCTACTATTTATCCTATTCGGGTGAGAGACTATCTTCTAGAGTCCTCTCCGTCCAATAAACACAGGATTGTAGAGAAAAGTTTCATACAAGTCTAATAAAATGATCCATACAAATATCACTTACCCGCTAAGATGAGTGCACGCATATAATCCATTCAATAGGGCAGTATCTCCATACACTTATTAAAAGTTATCTTTTGGGGTGCTTTTAGGGTTTTCTGGCCTTTCATTTTAGGGATATTATGGCAGTTAATCGCCTGAATAATCAGGTGACAATTTTACAAAATAATTGAGCATAAATTAATCAATTGCATACAAATTAAATATAGAACAGCACATTAAATATTAAAAATTTAATTAACATTATTAACATGATCTCAGGTAAGTTCTCATTCAATTTTTAATTTTACATTTTAAAATAAAACAATAATAGATAATTATATACGATATTTAATTGTTATCTTACTTTTGATAATATAATTTTAATTGGATTCATTATAGTAAATTCTATAATTATCTATCTATACAACCCATTGAACACGTGTCAGTCCCTCCGCGTAACGGTATACCAAAAAATGGGCACTAGAGGCGCCCTAGCGATGATTTTAAATTAACAATAAATTATTTTTATTTGTAATACAAATTTATTATTGATACGAATTTATTATTTTTCATGGAATGGTATAAATAATTATTATATGCCTATATTAACCTTGCGCCGCATGTTTACATCCCGTGACTTACAAGTTAGTGAACGTCGCGCATTGATTCACGGGAAATTTGTTGTGAAAATGGCGGATACATTTAAAATCGAGGTTTACAACCGAAGGTAAATAAACAAATTAAACTATTTTAAAGTTTTTTAGAATGTTTAATAGATAGAAATATAGATCCGTATGACGCGATTGGGACTTTAACAGAGCTGTAGAGCATATTGATAGGAACAAAAAAGTCAAAGGAACCGTGCCTCACGGGAATTTGTAAAGAACGCCCAGTAGGGGGCGTCCCGGGCTACTACTATTTTGAAATTTTATCACGAAAACATTACACATTTTTGGTAGGCAGCAACTAAGTCAGTTGCTGCATATCAAAAATACCACTTTGGCGTAAGGGCCACAAATTAAAGAAAAATTTAACGATACGAAACAATTACATATGAAGTATAATGAAACGATTAAAACAAATTTACTAGTCCAAGTAATGTAAACTTAAACACCGATCCACATAAATAAACAACATCGAAATATCCTGCATAGAGTTGCGTGCTTTTCTCGACATTTGCAATTAGTTAATATTCTGACGTAGAACCTATGACGTAACGTGTGACGCATTTATCGCACGTTCTACCGATTCGAATTCGTTCGATTTCGTATTGCCGACGCCATCTTAAAGAAAAGAAATAGACCCACTTATTAGCAAATCTAATATAATCGGAATGGGTTGATATAATGATAATGATAATAATAAACCCAGAGCAAAAACGATTAGGAGTTAAAAGTTGAAATTTGGTACACAGTTAGGGTATGCCATGAGAATGCAAACTATAAACGGTTTTTTTTAAAAAAATTCACCCTGCGGAATGGAGATAGACAGTTTAAAAATGCCTTGAGAAAGTCGCTTTCTACTGTATTATTTTAGAAGTTATTTGGGTTTTTGCGAAATATCGAACGTATTTCTATGCACATAAGAAAATACTCTAATTAGCATCAAAAGAAACGAAAAAAAGACAAACTATATAAACTAAATATAAAGTACACACTATAATATGATAGTGTTTAAAGGTTAGAAGTACAAAATGATATAATAATCTTAATATTTGCTGTTGATGTTCTAACTGACCTACACTGGGCTAATCTTCTAGCTTTTATATAGGCCTATAGACTTTCAAATTATTATAAAATATGAAATATAAAACCTATTAATTGTATAAAAATTATAAAAACATCCCAGACAAAGAAAATATAACTCAGAAATAATTGATTTCCAACCTAATTAACTAGAGTGTCGAAAACGGCCGGCGACGGGTGGTTTCCCTCGTCGGACGTGACATTTTATTTAGAACACCGAAGATTAAAAACAATATTTTAATAAATAAATCAAGAGTTGTGGATTTGAGTCCCATTCTGGGCAATTATTTTCTTTCGGAATATTCTAAATTTAAAATTAATTTAATTCTAACTTTTAAATTTATTATGAGAGCAGCTAATCCACTTATATCTAGCCAAACTGATTTGTTATGTAATTAGTTATTAGGCTCAACATAACTCAATAGATAATCTGACAGATCATTTGGTAATAGGAACTTGCTGGGTTGTTGTTTATTATGTAAATTACACAATCAATCCGCAAGAAGGAAGTGCTTAACTGTGAAAGAAGCATTCTTTCACAGTTAAGAAAATATTGTGGCAATATAAATTAAAATTTTCAGTTGTATGAAATATGTTGTAAATTCCCTATCTTACAATGGTGGAAGCAATTGTTTCCAATCAAACCCCAACCACTTGTAATGTAATCTGAGTAAATTTTCTTTTTAGCGAAGTTTTACATTTAACAAATATTCTGCCAAATCCGAGAGAAAAGAATTTGTTAAAAATAAACTTTCCTTTAAAAACTGCAATTAAAATACTCGAAATATTACATCTATGACGTAAAACTCGTGACGTAACGCGTGACGCATTGTAACGACAAATTCGAATTCGTTCCATTTCGTATTGTTGCCGACGCCATCTTGGAATTTTATGCTTTCCGGAAATTGCGAGTTCTTATTCCCTCCATTTTTAACATTTTTCGTACAAATTTTAATAACGAAAACTCTCGTAACGTAGGTAACTTAATATTTTTCGATTTATATCAAAATTAAGTATTTTAAATTAGATACGCTTTAAACTTAGATTTGAGGCCTGTAACCTGTAAGGTTACGGGCTGCGTATTTATAATGTTATTTATTATTACAAATATATTTTACAAATAAAAGAGGACTATTTTATCATTTTAAAGAAAACATTTGCAATTAGTTAATATTCTGACGTTAAACCTATGACTTAACGCGTGACGCATTTATCGCACGTTCCACCGATTCGAATTCGCTCGATTTCGTATTGCCGACGCCATCTTGAATTAGAAAGTTTTCTGGAAACTGCCAGTTATTTTTCCCTCCATTTCGAGATTTTTCGTGCATGTTTAATTACATAAACCCAAATAACGCAGGGAATGTAACGTTTTTTATTTATAAGCGATCAAAATTGAATACAGTAATTGTCGATAGAATATTAAATATAAAAGTCGTAAATTTTCATTTAAAATATTTAAGGTAGTTTCCACTTAGCATGGAATTAAATTATCAGATTATAAATAATATTCGCTTGTATATCGTCTTATATTCTTTTGAATGAAACAATAAATGTTTTGTATTAGAAATTTATTTTAATATTTAATTAATTAATTAGTTAATGAATCATCTTGATCTTTTCTATTCCTAATAATAAATTCTTAAATTATTCTAGGAAGAAGTATCATTATCAAATTTCATAATCCACTTACCAGAGAGACATGGAATCATTTTAAAAGCTTCTTGTGCTCAAAAAATTAACAAGCAAAACAAAGGAAAGGTAAGGCATTTTTATTCTCATTCTAAATTGTTATCTATTCTGTACATTGTTTCAGTAGAAAATAGTATATAAAACTTTAGAATCCTCATTGATGAATCTAAGAATTTATTGTAGTAGAATGATGCTTGAAATGTAATGTTATTCATTCACGCTTTCAAAATAATACGAATTGCAATTTTAACTAAAAGTAATAAATTAGTCCTTCAAATTATATTTATTTCATATCAAGATAAATTATAAACATTTAAGAAAAACATTAACAGAGAGTTTAAATCATAATATAATCTTGTTTAAAAATTATCAATGAGTAATTAATATGAATTTNCCTTCAAATTATATTTATTTCATATCAAGATAAATTATAAACATGTGAGAAAAACATTAACAGAGAGTTTAAATCATAATATAATCTTGTTTTAAAATTATCAATGAGTAATTAATATGAATTTATAATGTCTACCTATTGATAACAGGATTTTAAAAAATTCATTCTCAGCTTGTTATATCAATTATCAAATAGTACATACACTTATACAGTTTTACATATACAAGTAGATTACTTAATATTGGTATTGATTAATTCCAAATCAAAACAACTTTCTTTTATCAATTCCATACTAAATTTATTATTAATTTTTGGAAATTTACCAATAATAATGTTTCCTTATTATACTCATTTTATATATATGTGTTTCCATTCCTTCTATAATATTAATTTTAATATATTTTATTGAGAATTCTGATATTATTATTATATTTATATATAATATAATATGTAATAACAGTATATATGATGTATTATTTATAATATTTTGTGTGATTGTATAGTAAGTATATTTGACTTTTATCTTGTATTATTGTGATGAACAACAATTTCTTCCCCAATTTAAGAAGTAATTGTTTTATATATACAAATATAACTTCAACTTATCAAGATTTTACTTGACTTTTTTAATATTTCCTTATTAAGAATTGTTTTATTGAATTTGGGTAATTTTTGACAATTGGGGCAATTTAACACCATTGCTCATTCATAAAGACATAACTTAACAACACCCAACACTCAAATTTACAGCTTTACACAAATCAAATCACACTACTACACTTAATTTATTTGCATTAATATCTAGAATGCCATTTATATAACCAGAAGTTCTATCTAAGCTGTAATTAACACTCTAATTTTTGCTTAAACCAATGTTAAATTTTAGAAAATCCTACAATTTTAAATAAACCATTTCTTTTAAAAAAGTTGTTTCATTTCTGGTATAATTTTTATTAATACATATGAAAATGAAGCTTAACTAGAATTTTAATGTTTGTTTGTTTATTTTTATATTAAAAATAGCTGTTTTTTCAACTCTTGAATACATTGATGATTCTGACATTTTATTTTTTACATGTTTAATAGATTTAACTGATTGTGAGCACTTAAAGCCAGGAGTTGTGTGACATCATTTAGGCTTCTGACATACCAATAGAGCAGCTATGTGACATGTATGTATGAAAATTACTTTGTGG
>NW_019384842.1:282572-287253 GCF_000671375.1 Centruroides sculpturatus
ATTTGAATGTGTAATTAGAATAAATTATTGAATAAAAATTATAAATAATTTTCAACAAAATAACTATAAAAATTAAATTTATTAATAAGACTATTTTTTAATGCTTTTTAATTTTTCTTGCAGTAGTTCTATTTTTAATTGTTGTTCTCTTTTTTCTTCTTGTAGGAGTTCAATTCTATAGTCATGCTCTCTCTTTCTTCTTAAATCTTCTTCCTTCATAAAATTCATTTTAGCTCTATGTTCTTCTTTTAAAAAATGCATTCGAGCTTTGTGATATTCTAGTGCATATTTATCAACAATTTTAAAATTACTGCGACGATTATTATTGGGTGGTGGTTCATTAGTTGTTGGATCATCAGAAAATTCAGATGGATTCACTAGATATAAATCCTGTATGAGTACCTGAAAATATGTGTGATATATAAATAAACATTATTTTAAAAGTAATATAGCTCTAAAAATTAATTTTTGTTTGACTAATTAGTTTTTAGTATCAAAACATTATTATTAAAATACTTTGTTTACATAATTTATATTAACATCAAATTATAATTGTTGATAAAAGTTTTATTACTTTTATGCTAATTTTACAGTACTCTATATACAAAGGATCACTAAAATACAATACTAAAAACAAAAGGAAATATGTATAAGGGGATTAATTAACTATTTAACACTTACATTTGATGCATTCAAAGTTTCACTATTTGATTCTCCTGATTGCTGTTGCAGTAATGCAGGAAATTCGGCCACAACATTATCTGAAAATAAATACCAATGCTTATAACTTTATTTAATAAATTGTCATTTATTATTATTAACTGTTTTATTACTGTTTAGTTTTGATCGAGTATAATTAGATAAACAACAAATTTACCTTCGACAGGGACATTAAAATCAGCATCGCTATCAACAGGATTTGGGAGAGGCGTAATTTGCTCGGGGATTAAGGAGAAAATTTGTTGTGTAATTGGTGGCATTGGACACTCGACATCGGCACATATTCCTCCTCCAGTACCCATCCGTGCTCGTTTATTTGATGCCACATCTTTTCTTGCTTTTTTTTTTAAATTTTTCCACAAAACTTTCAAGTTTTTTGTGTCCCGTTTACTAACCTCCGGAAACTTANCTGTAAGACTTAGCTTAAGAACTGTCAATATAAATTTCAGAATACCAAAGGTTTTTTTGCTATGCAGAACATTGCCAACATATTAAAACACTGGGATGGGTTGGACAAAAATGATTATGAAGTTGCATAGATGACTGGACAAAAGGGAAATGTCTAGAAGATGCCTTATATTAAGGCTGGTGTGGTGGGTGGACTAGATTATTTGTTACGCATGTTAGAATATTCCGGAAGTACCCAGTGAAAATCCATAAATGAGTGGATGACACCATTGACAGGATTTTTCAGACCATAGGCCAGGAATGTTGCCACCAAATAAGATGTGTACGGAGATGATACTAGGAACTTACAAGAAGGAAACTGCTGCAGAGGAAGCAAAAAGTGCTAAATAGCGATTAACAGCCATGTTTTATTGCAGTACCTCAGGTAAGAAATGATCCCACATTAAACTACACTGCATCCCTTTATCCAAAGAAGGATCAAGTACTGATATCCACTGTACATGACATAGATATGGAGAATATGAGAGCCTTAATCATTGCAAAAACATCAAGAACATATTGTATTATGTGAACAATATATGCTCTACACACTGCAAACTGCCAAGATTGGATGATGCAGAGCATTTTTAATAAATAGTTGAACTGAAAACTAGATTAAAGGATGAAACAAAAGTAAAGAGTCAGCTGTCTAATGAGCATGTGAACATGTCATGAATTTTATTGCATTATATTTTGTCTGGTAGCATTAAAAAACCACAAAACGTCACAGGTTCTCTAACAATGGTGTAGGAAAACAAAGTTAATTACTACTATTAGCTTTTTTCTAGTTCAAGGTATATAGATTATACTAAATAATATTAGTTAATGGTGATGTCCCTTCCATTAACTGTCAGAATTATTATTACTGTTTGAACAAAATAGAATATTTAAAACTCTACCAGCAAAATTATTTATTAACATAACATTATTTCCAGGATTATGATGGATAAAATTCATGAAAATTATTAGAAAGAAAGAAACTGCAATCTTAAAATGAAGTATATAGTGAAATTTAACAATTGATATGGTGTATGACTTACTCTGAGGACAAAATTGACCATTGGTTAACGTCAATACATAAAGACAATTTCACAGGTAACGATTCTAATGTGAGTCTATCATAATATATTATTTACCAAATGGTTTTCTTTAAAAACAAGCAATTATTTATTGTGACATTGTCACAATGTTGGACTGCAATTTCTAATCATATTTTAAATTTAAAATATATCCTCTCCAACTCAAATTAGTAGTGACTTGCCCCTGGTACATCACACTTTTCCTTTAACAATACAGTTGTGCCAGTCATATCTCTAACACCTTCCATGGGAAGATTTAAATTGAAATAACGCAACTTCCTGTTTGCATCAGAAGTTNCCTCTCCAACTCAAATTAGTAGTGACTTGCCCCTGGTACATCACACTTTTCCTTTAACAATACAGTTGTGCCAGTCATATCTCTAACACCTTCCATGGGAAGATTTAAATTGAAATAACGCAACTTCCTGTTTGCATCAGAAGTTCCTATATAGTTAATTGGGGCCTTTTCCCACTAAGGTTTACGTATCGTATTCCGTTCCCGAAATTAAGGAAAGACAGAATTTATAGGTCTACAAATTGCAGTCCAAAAATCTTAATATGTAAATCTTATTACTTTTCATAACTCGAATCATAAAACAAATTTAAAAAATTGAAATATGTTAATGACAGTGGCATGTTATAGCATCACGAATCACATTTGAATTTGAATTAGGGATGCCCCACCCAGGCAAATGAATTTTTTGTTCATAGGATAACACGCCACTGTTTAACAAAATTATTTCTTGTATATTTTTATTGTTTTGTGTATAACATTAATATTGCAAATTTAAATTTGTTTATTAATAATTTTATACAATGTTATACAATATAGAAGTCTTATACAATACATAAGACTTCTATTCGTAAGAACTATAATGATACATCAATACAAAANTTAATAATAAGTGGAAAGATGTGATTGTATATCTTATCCATATGTTACAGGCTTGTACGGGAAATTTATTTGGAATTGTTAATTAAGCGATTGTCTTTAGGAGATTGGTTCATCGTATATATGCTTGGTAAGAATATTGACAGATTTATTTTAACCGAAATTTTATGCAAATTTTGGAAACGAGTTAATGGAATGGCAGAAAGTGCCTGAATTTTAGCCTGTGTTGTTGTTATATGAATTACAAATTTAGTACTGTAATTCATTTTACTTTATTCATTATTATTTTTAAAATATAGCAATTTGTATTTTTTTAGTTTCTATTATTAATCTTTATTATTAAAAATATGAAAAGTTTTTAACTTGTTTATAAATGATACTTTATAATAATCTATATGTGAAGTTTAAGGCCTTATAATATACCATATTGAGTAAAATATGGCAATAAGGCTTAGTACCAGTGGTACCTCAGGATACGAAATTAATCCGTTCCGAAAATGAGATCGTATCATGAAAATGTCGTAAAGTGAATCATTTTTCTCCATACAATTACATGTAAACCCAAATACAGTAGAGCATCGATTATCCGACCTCCGATTAACCGTCACATCGGTTAACCGACCGTCCTAGTCGGCAAATTCAAAAGTCCGCTAGTGATGTGGCGCTACAATATTTGGCTATGTCTTGGCTACTTTAATAGTACTTTTACGTGTTTTAGCTGGCAACACTCATTCGACTATGAAAGGGAGCCAGTATTTAAACGAGGCTTAACTTTTTAATTTTCTAATTTTTAACGATACAATAGCTACGATTATTATTTTAAAAAATTATTTGTTAGGCTTAACATCGATGAAAATTCAACGCGAAGTAGGTTAATAGCGATATACTAATATACTAATTACATGAGATATACTAATATACTATACTAATAATGTATTTTTTCATATTTTTCGGTTATCCGTTTTTTCATTTATCTGACCAACCCCAGTCCCCAATTGAGTCGGATAATCGATGCTCTACTGTANTGATTTTAATTGATTTATTTATAATAAATTATATTCTTATATTTTGATATTTTATTACGGACACAATACACATTTTTGGTAGGCAGCAATTAAGTCAGTTGCTGCATAACAAAAATACCATTTTGGCATGAGGGCCACAAATAAAAACAAATTAAACAATACAAAACAATTACATATAAATTATACTTAAAATAAACTAACTAGTCGAAACGATAATTAAAAATTCACATTGCTAAAAATAGATAACTTCATATTCTCCTTTCTATACCGAAAACTACACATTTTCACACTAATAAAGTATGACCAGACTGTGGATACATAATGTCGCTGTGGCCGAACAACGGCCGGCGACAAGACAGCGGTGGGTTTTCCCTCGGACATGACAATCTCCTTTCTATACCGAAAACTAGACTTTTTCACATATATAAAGTATGACCGGACATTGAATCTCAGAGAGTCGCTGTGGCCGAACAACGGCCGGCGACGGGTAAGAGGCGGTTTTAAATTCGGACATGACA
>NW_019384842.1:291036-302708 GCF_000671375.1 Centruroides sculpturatus
GGCGCTTGACCTTTCGCCGTTCACGTTTTGGGCTGAATACAACGGCCGCAACCTCTCTATTATTGGCATATTTGTCATTATTTGTTTATATAAAATGTATATTGGCAGTTCAGTTTTTTATCTGTAACATACCTATGGTATGTAACATACCATAGGTATGTTACAGATAGGTATTACCATAGGTATGTAACATACCATAGGTATGTTAGAGATAAAAAGCCGGCGCCGTAAAACATAACCGGGTAAATTCACATACATACATAAAAAAGAGCAGTATAAACGGGTTACAGTGATGGTAATACAAAATATAATAAAAATAAGTACAGGGACAACATTAATCAAACAAAAGAAGGCAAGCGACAGCGCGTATATACAAACATTGCAAACCCGTACAATCAGTAGGATAAACGAAACAGTGGGCATGCAAGCCCTGTGCAGCGGGATGCAAAGAGAAAAATGCATGTACAAAGGCAAACGCGAAACAGGGATAAGGTTGCACAGTTGAGAGAGAGTGAGTCAGTGTACAATAACAATGACAGATCACCGAGAAAATCTGGAACAGTAGTTCTTTTAAAATACATAGAAATCAGTTGCATGAGGGCAGCGTAGGTGTCCTTATGTTTGAGAAAACAATTGAGGCTATGAGGAGGCCAGCTGTAATTATGGGCCTCAGTGAGAATCCTAAGATGTAGACGTTCCAAGTCCAACATGGGACAGTGAAGGATGTAGTGTTCACTACTGTCATAAGTACTGCAAATGTTGCACTCATGCCTGTTGGTGTTCTTAAACCTAGCAAGGTAGGCAAAGAGCCTACCATGGTTGGTGAACATTTATGTAGTAGTGTGGCAAGGAGTATACTACTTGCAGGTGAGAAAGTCCTCGATGTCGGGTTTGAAATCATAAGTGATAGAGTTGTTGTTGTCCCAGTCGCCCTGCCAAGAGGTAACTAGGTCTCGCCACAGGATGCTCTTGATAGTTTTAAGATTAATTTTGTTGTAGGCAATAAGTAGGTGCTGGTTTGATGAGTCTTCCTTAGCAAGGGCATCCGCCCTTTCGTTGCCTTGTTGTCCTTGGTGTGCTCTAGTCCAATTGAGATAGAAGTTGCAGGAAGAATTGTTAATAGATTCCTGGATGTTGTTCGTTATGGGATGAAAGTTCTGAGATTGAAGTAAAGCCAGAGCAGAGGCACTGTCCGTGGTAATGGTGATGTTTTTATTATGATGATGCTGATCGTCCCAAGAAGCAGTCATGCTGATAGCGAAGAGCTCAGCCTGGAACACTGTACGAGAGCAATCTCCATGCCGTTGTTATTGTAGGCAACATAGCCGCAGCCAATGTCGGAGTGGGTTTTTGAGCCGAGAGTGTAAATATGAATATCAGAATGATTGGGAGTCCAAAAGTGGATATTGTTCGGAGTTGACGGATGTCTGGAGTGAGCGAATGGTATATTTTTCTCGAAGTCCTCGTGCATTATGTTCTGGCTGTTGGTGCTAATGTTCCGGTCCCATTTAATGTGCCAGATCTTTGAGTGCATAATAATGACTTTATCGATAGGGGCCTTCCTAGCCAGTATCTGCAATGAGGTGTTCGGGGCGGTGCAGTAGGACCTAGTAATTTGGATAAGCGCTCTCCTTTGAGCTGCAGTCAAAACTTTCTCTTAAGCATGCGGCACATGCTAAGCAAGCCCAGAAAATTCGCCCCTGCCTCGGACCCATCTCAGGTCAACTCGCCGTTCGTGCCTTGCCCTCAGTACCCTACCTCTGATCTCCAGCACCGTACGGTGTCGATGGTATTCGTTGCTCAAAGCCTGAAGCGACGACTGGGTGTCGGAGTAAACCGTGACCGGCTCCGGGCCCGGATGTCGTAGGATCCACTAGGAAGACTCTTCCAGGGCCACCAGTTTTTCCTGGAACACGTACGTCTCCTTGTTCAGACTGACTGACTGACAGTACACTTGAACTCCATCAGAAAAGACGCAATACATGGCTCGAAAGACGGCAGCCTAGTAGGTACAGCACCTATTTTGAAATATACACTGATGGCTCGAAAGACGGCAGCCTAGTAGGTGCTGTACCTACTAGGCTGCCGTCTTTCGAGCCATCAGTGTATATTTCAACACCGCAGTTCGTCGGTTCACCGACTTTCCAATCTAGACCTATCCTATATGCGGGACTCCCAGTATGTCTGCCTGACATCCGAGTTGGACAACTGGGTACCTCTGATTACAGTGTTTCGCCTCTAAACCAACCTTCCACTGTTGTTCTGTAGAAGGCTGCCTTCTGGCTGACTACCAGGAGCAACGGAATAGTTCACAAGGACTAAGGCTGCCTCCATAGACACAGTTCTGTACGTACGGGTTACCTGTAGGGCAGCTAGTCTTTGAATGGTAAGCATGGTCCTGCTTGATTGACGTTGGCAGATTCCTTCCACCAAATACAACAAGCATAGAAGATCATGCACTCCAAAGCCTTCCGGGGGGGGTCCGTCCGGATATGTCGGACCCCGTCCCTCACCACCCAGTCGCACTATTGTGGGCCTGGCCGAACCCACGATGGGCTTGCTAAAAGAGGCCTTCTTAATGTCCACAGGGCGGAAAGAGTTTAATAAAAAAAACTACCGGAATACCCTAACGATGTTTTAATTAAAATAATAAAAAAATTATAATAATTAATTTCATAAAATAAAATTTAAATCATATAAAAAATTATTAAAATTTTTTAAACTAAAATATTAAGAACTTTGAGGGTGTTGGTTTAGTCTCGCGCCAAGACATTTCAGTAAAATATTCAATTTGAAAAATGTTGGAGCTTTTGAAATTTGATGTAATAAAGAACTAGTGAGGATAAACAGAATAGAAATAGATAGCATGGTGTTTCGTCTCCATTATATTTACACCGCGATTATATTACTGTTTTCTGCGCCATTCTATCAGCAGAGCAATACGTCGGCGAACCCATGCTCTGCATGGAAAGAAACAACATCGACAAACACGTGATGGATACTTACTGTTGGATTCACGGCACATTTACAGTAAAGAAGCCAAATATGAGCAAAGAAGAAAGCATTTTTTCCGGAATCAATTCAAAATATCAAAACCAAGAGCATTTCTATCAGCATAAATATTAACAGGGTTTGCTTCTTCCTGTTCTTTCAGTTTGTCCTCTTCTACGTGCCAAGAGGGATGTGGAAACACTGCGAAGATGGCTTAATTCGAGCTCTGAGAGTCTGAAGAGTGACAACATCATGTACGAAGAAACTCAGAAGCGGGAAAATATTGCTGCTGTAGTTAAGTTTCTACACGAAAGTATGGGATGTCACGATTGTTACGCTCTTCATCACTTTGCTTATGAATTACTGTGTCTAATTAATGTATTTTTAAATGGCGAATTCTTAAATTACAGAATAGAAGTAATTAAATATAACATGAACGATGATAATTCTGTAATAAATCCAATGCTAGAAACGTTTCCGGGGATGAGCAAATTGTTTTTTTTTTTTCTATTATGGATCGTCCGGTAATATAATAAAAATTGATCGTTTGTGTATGTTAACTTTAAATGTAATTAAAGAAAAGATTTTTATACTTTTATGGTTGTGGTTTATCATATTAATTTTATTGAGTGCCATATCTGTCATATACCATATTATCTTAATAATAAGTGGAAAGATGTGATTGTATATCTTATCCATATGTTACAGGCTTGTACGGGAAATTTATTTGGAATTGTTAATTAAGCGATTGTCTTTAGGAGATTGGTTCATCGTATATATGCTTGGTAAGAATATTGACAGATTTATTTTAACCGAAATTTTATGCAAATTTTGGAAACGAGTTAATGGAATGGCAGAAAGTGCCTGAATTTTAGCCTGTGTTGTTGTTATATGAATTACAAATTTAGTACTGTAATTCATTTTACTTTATTCATTATTATTTTTAAAATATAGCAATTTGTATTTTTTTAGTTTCTATTATTAATCTTTATTATTAAAAATATGAAAAGTTTTTAACTTGTTTATAAATGATACTTTATAATAATCTATATGTGAAGTTTAAGGCCTTATAATATACCATATTGAGTAAAATATGGCAATAAGGCTTAGTACCAGTGGTACCTCAGGATACGAAATTAATCCGTTCCGAAAATGAGATCGTATCATGAAAATGTCGTAAAGTGAATCATTTTTCTCCATACAATTACATGTAAACCCAAATACAGTAGAGCATCGATTATCCGACCTCCGATTAACCGTCACATCGGTTAACCGACCGTCCTAGTCGGCAAATTCAAAAGTCCGCTAGTGATGTGGCGCTACAATATTTGGCTATGTCTTGGCTACTTTAATAGTACTTTTACGTGTTTTAGCTGGCAACACTCATTCGACTATGAAAGGGAGCCAGTATTTAAACGAGGCTTAACTTTTTAATTTTCTAATTTTTAACGATACAATAGCTACGATTATTATTTTAAAAAATTATTTGTTAGGCTTAACATCGATGAAAATTCAACGCGAAGTAGGTTAATAGCGATATACTAATATACTAATTACATGAGATATACTAATATACTATACTAATAATGTATTTTTTCATATTTTTCGGTTATCCGTTTTTTCATTTATCTGACCAACCCCAGTCCCCAATTGAGTCGGATAATCGATGCTCTACTGTAATTCGTTCAAACACGAAAAACACACTTAAATTAAAGCTAAGTAGTACACTGAAAAAAACCATAACTTTAGTAAGGAAAACACTGAAAAAAATGCGTTTTGTAGTTGTAAATGTATAAATAAACATAATACAATAATAATTGATTTTAAAAAAAAAATGTAGTTTTATTTGCACTTTACCTTTGAGGATAGACGACAGAGGAGGTGTAAACTGGTGGCGAGAGAAGGGAAATAATATTAAAACTTAAGTTACATAACATAATGTAACGATAACTTAAAAATAACTTAGAAAAGATTAAGAAATTAGTGTTGTTTTATGTATATTTTTAAAAATTTTTATTCACTGCTTTTTTCTTTCTTTCCTTCACTTCCACCAGCACTTTCACTGGATGCTTGGTAAAATATCTATCCAAAGAGATTTGGCGTTGCCTACTTTTTAAAATGTTTCTAAAATGACTTAGGCAAATGTCATTACTCCGAGCAGCAATACGGCCAGTGTGAACCTTTTCGGGATGTTCCTTTTCAATAAAATCAGTCACTTTCTGATAATACCTCGAGATTTCCTTTATCGAGCGAGATCCTTCCACGACGAAGCAAACACGCGGACTGAGACCGATGAACAGAAGCGAATAGAAAATGGCGTTGCCAACTAATGTAACGTCGTATGGTGAGTTTTTGTTCGTATCGTGGAGCAAAAATGTGTTCGAATTTCGTGTTGTATCATGAAAATTTCGTATGCTGGGGTGTTCGTATCCTGAGGTACCACTGTATATGTTTATGAGATTCTAATTGAGATATTGGGAAAATGTTTCTCTTTTTATAATAATTTTAACTGTTTCTACTGTAGGTTTATTAAGTCTATAATGTTTAACATGTTTAAAATATAGATACCTGGTATCTTATTAAATTGTGTTGAAGTTTCAACACAATTTAAAAGTTCTATTAAGTATATTTATTATTATTACTTAGCTGAAAGCAGTTTATTATCATCATTGAATGTTTAATATGAAGTATTTAAATTTCAAAAATTTTTATTAATTGTTTCTCTTTTATGTTTATCTCATAGTTTATTATAACATACATATTAACAAGTAGAGGACAAGTAATTACAATGAAGTTATTACGCGTTAATAATAATAATACTACAGAGGTTGAGGCAGACGTTTTAAACGTGTAAACGTGTAGGTCGGACGTTCGGCGCCGCTTTCCCGTAAGCCTAAAAGTTTGACGATGGTGTTTGGAATGTCGAGCGTGATTCCACCGACTATCCAAACACCATTGTCAAACTTTTAGGCTTACGGGAAAGCGGCGCCGAACGTCCGACCAACACGTTTACACGTTTAAAACGTCTGCCTCAACCTCTCTACTGCGTTGCTCAGATGTACTAAAAGATTTATATGATTTAATATCATTAATTTTTATGGTACCATCGACGAGTGCGTCTGTTGAGTGCAGTTTTTTAACCACAAAGCGAATTCAAACATTCGTAAAAAAAACACTCAGTCCCGACAGATTGTCGTCACCAGCGTTGCTTTCGATAGAAAAATAGTTTCTAAAAATCTAAATCTAAAAGAACGGAAACCAAACTAATAACCTAATAAATACAGTAATTTAAATGCTTAATTGGGACAGTAGCAGGAAAGGAATTTAACAATATTTGATATATTTCATGGATCTTCCGAAAATATGCAATTCTAAGGTTTAACGGTTGGCAGACAGACAAAGCAATTATTTCTTTCGCTTGAACAGTTTGGTGTTTGCTGCATGTGGTCAGCATAGCAACATTGTCACACCTTGAACCCACTCATTAAGCACAATTAACGAAAATAGATTCTAAACCCTTCCTTTTCTTAGCAAGACAAAAACATTTGTACAAAGATTACTGCTTTATAATTATTTTCTTTACATAGAAATATTAAATTTTTCTTTTAATCACAAAAGACACAGTCTGTCCAAAAATTATTTTTTGAAACCACCATTTATTCTGATCATGTGTTCCAGAACACCATCGACAACCCGACCTTTCTTTGTAGGCTACTATGTCATCAGGCTAAAACATTCTTTTAAAAAACACACAAAAATATCCAATTAAAAGTAAAGAATTGGAACTGGCGGCCTTACAGACGTCCTGAACTTGCATCCTTTCCAGTTAGGGAATTTCAGTCCTTTATATTTACTTGATAAATGCGCTGTTAAATGTAAATTTTGGCCTTATCCCTCTGGTGACGAATTACTTCTAAAAAAGTTTTGTTTGTAGAATTTCGCCGGATGATTATTTATTTTAATCACAAATTAAATTTTTCAATACATAAAAATAAACTTATATTAGTGTGAGACGAACGGAATGCGAGCTGATTACATCGGCTCAATTCCTTCCTCTCATCCCATAATTTATTATTGATTCTTTTCAAATTGCGATATTTTCCGTCTAGAATCGATCTGTTTCTTGTTATAAAAAATCCATTTATTTATTACGTCGGTTAGTTGGAGAAATCTACCGACAATGAAATAAAACAAAGGTTGGAATATCAGTCAGTTACCCTGCGTTTCTTTATGAAACGAGAGTGTAGCGAAATGACGTCACGAGCAGTGTTGGCCAATTAGAAACCAGTTTCAGTGTGTTCGCTGTAAAGCGCTTGTCGAGCGCTGCATAAAGAAATCGAGATCAGCAGTTGTACAGGCATTCCTCCACGGGTAGTTTCCTATAAAGCTGCTAGTTGGAATATTTGAAGTCCAATTTGCTATTGCAAAGTTTTTAACTATCCGAATTTTGATTTGTGCCTTGTTTCAAGTTTATCATTTAGATAAAAAGTAAGCGTATATATTATCTTCTTTAGTCAACCCTGAGTTTATTTTTCTTGCTAATTTTTTCTTTATCCTTACTGATGGGCCCTTTTTTCCTAATTTTGCTCTCTTAAGACACCTCTCTAGTAGACGTGTCCTAAACACGTAGAATTATTTGGGGGCGACGCGTATGATAAGAGCTATAAGCGAAAACTCATCGGATTACTTACTGACTGCACGGTGGAAGCCGCCAATGCTTGACCTCGTTCACATCGCGGAGTAGCACGTTGGACGCTTACAATTCGTGTCACGTGACCTCGGCTACACGGCGTCCAGTCACGTGAGCGGTGACGACAGAGCGAGGTGGTCACGCGACTACAGCTCCGACGCGTTTCCGGATAACTATACCTTGCGTCACGTCCTAGAGTACAGTGCGTTCGTTAATAGCGATCGTTCGTAGAAATTGCGAACAACGGACAGAGAAAGAAAAAGATGGCGACGTCCGTAATACCGACAGTAGCGTGATGGCGGGATTTATAATTTTAAAATATGCGTTTTTAGAGACAAAATATTAAAAAAGCCGTCCAATAGCATTTTAAAATATGCGTTTTTAGAGACAAAATATTAAAAAAGCCTTCCAATAGCATTTTAAAATATGCGTTTTTAGAGACAAAATATTAAAAAAGCCGTCCAATAGCATTTTAAAATATGCGTTTTTAGAGACAAAATATTAAAAAAGCCGTCCAATAGCATTTTAAAATATGCGTTTTTAGAGACAAAATATTAAAAAAGCCGTCCAATAGCATTTTAAAATATGCGTTTTTAGAGACAAAATATTAAAAAAGCCGTCCAATAGCATTTTAAAATATGCGTTTTTAGAGACAAAATATTAAAAAAGCCGTCCAATAGCATTTTAAAATATGCGTTTTTAGAGACAAAATATTAAAAAAGCCGTCCAATAGCATTTTAAAATATGCGTTTTTAGAGACAAAATATTAAAAAAGCCGTCCAATAGCATTTTAAAATATGCGTTTTTAGAGACAAAATATTAAAAAAGCCGTCCAATAGCATTTTAAAATATGCGTTTTTAGAGAGAAAATATTAAAAAAGCCTTCCAATAGCATTTTAGTAGTTACGAAAAAAACTCGAGATGACACTTACCAATTACACGGGTATATATATATAATATCCATATATTGACTTGCACTTTCACAACTTGTAATTTTTCATTCATAAAACCACATAATTGACACTAGAACGGAACTATCCGAGCCCACGTTGAAACTACTCGTTGTTGCGTCCGACAGCGCGCTTCCCGCCAGAATGTAGAAACGAGTTCAGCCTTTATTGCTAACACGTGACTACTTCTTGGGGGGCAACCCGAACTTTGCTCGAGTTACGCTTCCGTAACACCGTAACATTCTATAACGAAATTCACGAGTTAAGATTTGACAACGACGATTTATTTTTCGAGATTAACTTGTTAAAAAGAGAACAGAATCAAATTACTTTAAAATTCAGATTAAATGTTTATAAATTTATTATCCAAATTTATAAAAATATATGTTTTATATAGCCTAACTAATCGTTTAAGTTTAAAAATGTAAAGTTATGTAACAATAATTTATATGTAAGATGTGGGATCGATTGGCTACTACATAAAGACTTTAAAACAATTGGTGCAACACGAGTTAGAGCAGTGTTCATTCACCCAGTTTTTGTTTTTCTTTTCATTTAATTTCATGTAGATAAGATGGATCATCTCTGGTCCGCAGACCACAGTTTGAGTAGCACCGTGTTATTGCTTGATTTTTGTAAATCATAGTTTGTAATTTTACAGTGAGTAATGTTTGTTGTTTTTATACATCATTATTAATTATTAATTGCGTAAAATAGTCAGAAAAAAGTTTTATTTTTAGTGAGGAGGTTATCATGTAGTATTAAATACTTCAATGGATCTTTACATGAATGTACATCAATGGATCTTTACAATGAATCAATGGATCTTTACATGAATGTACATCAATGGATCTTTACAATGAATGTACATCAATACATAGTAGAAATGTATTGATGTACATTCATTCATTCATTGAGCATACCATAGTACATACCCAGTTCTGCGTGATGTACAGTTGACCCCCATGTTGATTTTTTTTGTTTTATATGAATTCCATGTTGTACGAGTCACTTAAATTTTACAAATATGTGAGCCGTTCATAGCCCGGAACACGTATTTGTTAAATTTAAGTGACTCGTACAACATGGAATTCATATAAAACGGAAAAATCAACAGTGTTATAGGGGGGTCGATTAGTATAACGTGTTGATGTTGTAGTTGTGTTGATATCCGTTGCACAATTTTTATATCCTTAAGAGTAAGTGTTTAAGAAAAATTTTTTTCTCTCGGTATATTTGTTGTGGTGAACTGATTATTTTTAAAAATTAGCACCGAGGAGGGGTTGGGATGTATTGAGCCAACCTGAAATGCAGTTGTCATTTTTGACAATAAAATTGTAGTACCTAACTGAAAATTTGCTGTGAGTCTGTCTACCATTTGTTGGATTACAGAGACGTATTACATAGAGATAATACTTTAAATTTTATACAGTGATCTATTATGAATTCTGAGCATATTATATAATCTATTACCGATGCTCCTTGATGAAAGGAAGGTATGTCTACCGGGATAATCCTTGGCTGTACAGCCATTTAGAATATAAAAGTTGTGACTTTTAACAAATTTAGTAGTTGATTTTCTTTTTTATTACTACCGGTATCGCGGCTATTTCTTAAATTGTAGATTATCTGATTATTTCCTTTATAATAGGATTCACTATAGTTATCAATTCTAGCATTAAAATTGCCTGAAATTATACATAAAGAAGTAAAATGTGACCAGTTGAATAGAATTTTTTTTTCAATTTCTTGATAAGGATTTTGCAGCATTTGATAAGGCAGAGTATAATTGACTATTATTGCCAGATATCTTTCTAAGTGATTATTAAATTTATAAGATTCTATTTTAATTAATGAAAATATTAAATGTAATTGAAGTTTATGTCTAAAAAAGTTTTAGTATCCACTTGCTTGTAAAACTGTTATTTTCTTGTTCTTATAAATGATATAATATGGGAGGATTTTTTGCTCTATGGTTTTGTTTCTTTGGTCAGATCAGATAACATACGCAAATTATTATATGGCTCTTCTGAGCAAACTTTTTATAATTATAAAAATTTGATAGAATTTGATTCTTTCTTTGTACCTAACAAAGAAATTTTTAAGATCATTCGTTCTTCTTTTTTTATTATTAAATATCTGTAATTTCCTCTATTTTAAAATTTGCTATTTTTATGATCTGAAAAAATTTTGTAAGACTTTCTTTAATGTTTGTATTTTCTTTAACCAGATAATCAATGTAATTTAATGTTATTTGGCTAATTATATTTAAAGTGTTATTTACCATATACTGTTGAGCTTCTATTTTTCTATCATAATCAGGAACAGTTGTTTCTAGTTGATTTACTTTCTGCTCCAACAAGCCAAGCTTGGTTTTGAATTCCTTTATAACCTGATGTATTAAACTTATTTCTGATTTAAGATCAAAATTTGTTCGGTTATGGAATTGTGATAAGCCTGTAACAATTTAGCCCTTTATTGCCTGACGGGACTTTCTAGTCCCACTATATTTGATATTTTTTATTTCATAGTGTATGCATTATAGCTTTCTGGGACTTACATTTTATCATTGTATAAAGTGTTCTTTTTCTCTTCTATAGGGTAGTAACTTTCAAACTGTTCCTGTTTTAGTTTTGTTGAAAAAAGTTTCACATCGTCTGTTGTTTGAATGGTAGTAGCTGATATTGCTTTCTTTGTTGCCAAATTCTACTTATTGTTTTCATGTTAAATGTCTTTGTATTTTTTAATATGTATTCTAGATATGTGTAGTTTGATTTTAATGTACAGTCGACCCCCCTATAACGTACGTTCCTATAACGACAATTCCTATAACGTAGCGAAAAAATTGTAGCAACTTTCGTATAACGTACCTCCTATAATGTCGTTTCGCGACAAGATTGATAGAGTCTGGACCAATAGTGGATGAGCAGCCGAACTACTTTCCTCCGACCCTGCGCCACGCTACGGAGCGGCTAAATTGAGTTTGCTATCGTCTGTTTAGTATTATATATAAATTATATATAAATTAGGTACTGTACATA